>NW_026606374.1:250000-359575 GCF_029834395.1 Sorex fumeus | reverse complement strand
GAGGGTGGGAGAGAGAGAGGGAGGGTCAGAGTACAGCCCTGAGGACAGCTAATCAGATCTCTGGACGGCCCATGAGCCCAGCAGACATAAAATTAATTTCACAAATCTCTTTTTTTTCCTATTTTTTGGGTCATACCCGGCGATGCTCAGGGCTGATTCCTGGCTCTGCACTCAGGAATCACTCCTGGCGGTGCTCAGGGGACCCTAGGGGATGCTGGGAATCGAACCCGGGTTGGCTGCGTGCAAGGCAAACGCCCTTCCCGCTGTGCTCTCTCTCCAGCCCCAAATCTTTTTTTAATTTAATTAATTTATTTTTTTCTTTTTGGGTCCCACCTGGCGATGCTCAGGGCTGACTCCCGGCTCTGCACTCAGGAATCACTCCTGGCGGTGCTCGGGGGACCCTCGGGGATGCCGAGGATTGAACCCGGGTCGGTCGTGTGCCAGGCAAACACCCTCCCTGCTGGGCTCTCTTCCCTGCCCCTTTTTTATTTTAAAGAGCGATTTGGGATCTGGGGGGGAGGCTCTCCCAGACAGTGCTCACCAAGCCTACAGATTCCCAGCCAACTGGACCTTAAGCTCAGCTCAGGAAACCCAAAGACATGGTGTGTGTGTGGGATTTGCCCAGACCCTGCTATCACAGGAACACCAGGGCCATCCCAGGATTATTAGGGGTCCCAGTACTACCCCTGCTGTGCTCAAGGGACCACAAGGTGCCAAGAATCCAGCCCACCAACGGGGTTAGCCCCCCCATCATGATGACAGCACATAATGTAGCACTGTAGCACTGTCCTCCCACTGTTCATCGATTTGCTCGAGCGGGTGCCAGTAACGTCTCCGCTCATGCCTGTCACTGTGCTCGTGAAGCCCGATGGCGTATTGGGGGTGGGGGACTCTCTCAGGGTCAGGGGAATGAGGACTAGTCATCGTTACTGTTTTTGGCATATCGAGGACGCCACGGGGAGCTTGCCAGCTCTGCCGTGCAGGTTTCAGGGTGTCACCGTGATGTTATCACATGTTCCAAGCATGACCGCCAGCAGGCAGACCGTGTGCAAACCTGGTCACCCCTCGGACCAGCCCCCAACTTTTAATGGTGAGGACCCCTCCCCTTGTCCTTCTCTGCTGAACTAACGTCCGTCCTTCCTTCCTTCCCTCCCTCCTTCCCTCCTTCCATCCTTCCTTCCCTCCTTCCTTCCTTCCTTCCATCCTTCTTTCCTTCCCTCCCTCCTTCCCTCCTTCCTTTCTTCCCTCCTTTCATCCTTCCTTCCCTCCTTCCTTCCTTCTTTCTCCTTCCTTCCTCCTTCCCTCCTTCCCTCCTTTCCTCCTTCCTTCTCCTTCCTTCCTTCCAGCCTTCCTTCCCTCCTTCCCTCCTTCCTTCCTTCCTTCCCTCCTTCCTTCCTTCCTTTCGTCCTTCCTTCCCTCTTTCCCTCTTTCCTTCCTTCCTTCCTTCCCTCCTTCCCTCCTTCCTTCCTTCCTTCCTTCCTTCCTTCCTTCCTTCCCTCTTCCTTCCTTCTTTCTTTCTCCTTCCTTCCTTCCTTCCTTCCATCCTTCCTTCCCTCCTTCCCTCCTTCCCTCCTTTCTTCCCTCCTTCCTTCCCTCCTTCCTTCCTTCCTTCCTTCCTTCCTTCCTTCCCTCCCTCCCTCCCTCCTTCCCTCCTTCCCTCCTTCCCTCCTTCCCTCCTTCCCTCCTTCCTTCCTTCCTTCCTTCCTTCCTTCCTTCCTTCCTTCCTTCCTTCCTTCCTTCTTTCCATCTTTCTTCCGACTTCCTCTTCAGGATTCTGTTCCACCTGGGGTGGGGGGTTGGGGAGAGGGACTGTGCTTGGAGAATGAATGGGGGGTGGGGGCGTCATGCCCGGGAAATGCAGCCAAGGGGAGAATCAGGACCGAGGCGGTCAGTTCTCCCCGGGGGAACAGCACTTGCCCAGGGAGTGGCTGGAATAGAAGATCGGGAACAGCCCTGGCAGGTGGCCCAGAGGCCCCCAGCACTGCATGGAACCACCGTCAGCCCTACTGGTGTCCAACGAAGCATCCATGGGGTTCCCAGAACCCTCGCTGATCCCTGCTGGAGAGACCCCCACGGCAACGGGCTAATCATCGGACGGAGTCTTGGCAATGCTCATGTCTGGGTTTCCTGCATCTTCCGACCGTTCCGCTTGTCCTCAGGTGAACCAAGAGGGGTCTTCTTCACGATGCTGCGGTTTTGAGACCCCCCCGTCAGTCCAGCAGGGCGGTCCCCTGGGCCTCAGGACCCCCTCGCCAATCTCCGCTTGGCCCCCCACGTGCCGGCCACTCTGGTACCCAGATGGGCTGAAACCTTCCTCCCTAGAGATGCCGAATCCTCCTTGGCAACCAAGCCTCTTCTGTCGCGAGCACATTTTCATTTTTAGCCAAGAGAAAGCCTCGACTCTCTTAATGAACTCGTAAAAATAAATGCCGGGTTTAAATAGATTCCTTTTATCTGAAGGGGAAAAAAAAAAGGGCAAAGGCAGGTGGGCGGGGGTGGGGGGTGGAGAGGAGGAAGTGGTAAAGGATTAAATACCAGCTTGATTTTTCTTCAAGAAAACAGAGCAGGCTTGCAGAGAGAAGCTCCTGATGCAGAAAAGAAAACAAAATATCCAGGGACTAGAGAGAGAGCACAGCGGGGAGCACGCGGCCGACCCGGGTTCGATCCCCGGCATCCTCTAGGGTCCGCTAAGCACCACCAGGAGTGATTCCTGAGTGCAGAGCCAGGGGTCAGCCCTGAGCATCGCCGGGTGTGGCCCCAAAAAAGCAAAGGAAAAGAAAAGAGAAAATTTAGGGAGTCAGAGCAATAGCACAGCGGGGAGGGTGTTTGCCTTGCACATGGCCGACCTGGGTTCAATTCCCTGCATCCCCTAGTGTCCCCCGAGCACTGCCAGGAGTGATCCCTGAGTGCAGAGCCGGGAGTCGGCCCTGAACATCACCGGGTGGGACCCAAAAAGTCAAACAAACAACAACAAAATATATACAAATGAATATATAAAATATATATAATATATATATCACAATCACGATCATCCTGTTGTTCGTCGATTGCCTCGAGCAGGCCCCAGTAACATCTCCTTCGTCCTAGCCCTGAGATTCTAAAAAGTGTCACATTCAAGGCTCTTTCAGGGTTAGGAGAATGAGACCCATCATTGTTACTGGTATTTGGCATATTGGGTACGCCACGGGAGTTTGCCAGACTCTGCCGTGTGGGCAGGTTACATTCGGGAGCCTGCCAGGTTGTCCAAAGTAAGAATGAGATAATAAGATGTCATGTGGCCACAAATGTGGCCGCACACTTCCGGGAGTTGGGTTTTATAGTCTCTGGGTCTTGGCCGTTGATGGGATTACACGGCGCCAGGGGGCCAGTTGGTGGGTGTGACCCTTGCCTACTGGAAGATGGAGGATCTGGGTGGAGGATGCTCAGCCCCGATCCGAGCAGGCTTGGAGATCTCAGCCCTGGGACCCGCATGCCTTTGTTCCTCTGTTTTATATATATATGACAGCATTCTAGAAGAATCCTTTTTTTCCTCTTTACTCAGTCTAGATGTTTCTCTAGCTTTCCCATATGTCTCCTATGTGGTAGAACCACCTTAATTCTCCTTATGAGCTTGTTTTCAATCTTATTTCTCCTTCTTCTCTTTTTTTCCCCCCAGATTTTTGGTTAAAATAGCTATGCATTTAATCTCCCAGTATCCTCCCCTCCCAAAAAAAAATCCCAATTGAGAGATACTGAATTACATTAAACCATCAAATGATCAGGGATAAAATGGACCTATTAATCCTAGCACACTCAGGCATACTATATGATTTTCCACTTACTTAAGCTTTATGTTTCTTGGTTGATTTGGTCTCTGGGATTGTTTATAAAAATCTAACACTTTTTTTGATTAAGTTCATGTCCTCCGATGTGTTTTATCGGCTGTTTCTTTGAGAATGATTTTTTTTCTCTCATTATATTCTCCGATGGTGGCTGTGTTTGAATCCCGTTGACGGTTATAGTCATCGGTCTTAGGGAATTTTAATGTTTTTTTTTAACTGATTCTCTAAGTTTTATTTTTATGCTCAGGCATTGCGGGCATATCGTCTGCGAATAATAATATCTGTTTCCACTTTTCTAGTAATAACACACCCTATTTATGTTTTCTGCTGTAAACAAAGCGTAAAATAAAATTAAGCAGAGGAAATTAGCAGCAGACCTGATTTGACGCTGGTGTTAATGGCATTAATCAAACATGTCTCGACCGGTATTTTCCAATTAAATATTACGATTTAATTTGTCGGTATCAAATATTCTTTAATGTGTTCAGGAAATTTCCTTCTATTCAGAGGGTAAGATTGTTTTTTTTTTTTAATTCTCATTTCTAATGGTGACTATGCTCACCAATGCCTTCCCGTGTGGTCTTTTCTTTTCTTTTTTTCTTTTTTTTTTTTTTTTGCTTTTTGGGTCACACCCAGGGATGCTCCGGGCTCACTCCTGGCTCTGCACTCAGGAATCACTCCTGGCGGTGCTCAGGGGACCCTATGGGATGCCAGGAATTGAACCTGGGTCGGCTGCGTACTAGGCAATCGCCCTCCCCACTGTGCTATCGTTCAGCCCCCCATAAAACTATTCTCTCTCTCTCCCTTTGTCTAGAGTTTTGCAAACAGGGAGCTTTTCCGATCTGTCATTTCCACTGTTGTTATTTTGGCGTTAGAAGTAATGCATTTTTTTTAAGGTTGATTCCCGCCTTCTGTCTTCCTTGTGTTTCTTACTGTACTCAGCCCCAGACTCCTTGCGTTAAATGCTAAGTTTATTTGTTTTTATTCCTCTTTATAGGCACACAATGTGAATGGCACCGGCAGCCTGGTCGCGAGGGATGGCGTGTGCGACCACGTATCATGTTATTTATTCTGTTTACCGTCGGCGTGGAAAGAAGCGTCTATTCTTTCTAACTTCCGCTGGTGGGGGCTTGGATTGTTTTCATTCTGCCTTATTATATAACTCCTTTCTGTATTGTCGTGGATCCGTGGAAAACTGTGCTTTCTGTTGGCAAAACAAGCCAGTGCCTACACTTTGCAGGATAGATCCAGGCGTGTTGGCTGGCCTTGATTCTGCCTCACAATCACGATCACGATCATCCTGTTGTTCGTCGATTGCCTCAAGCAGGCCCCAGTAACGTCTCCTCCGTCCTAGCCCTGAGATTCTAAAAAGTGCCACATTCAAGGCTCTTTCAGGGTTAGGAGAATGAGACCCATCGTTGTTACTGGTATTTGGCATATTGGAAGATCCTCCCAGATCTTCTGTCTTCTAGTAGGCGGGGGTCACACCCACCAACTGCCACCCCCCCGTGCCGTGTAATCCCATCAACGGCCAAGACCCAGAGACTATAAAACCCAGCTCCCAGAAGAGAACAGCACAGAGTCTCCTGACCCCCAGCCTGGCTGTCCTTGCCAGGGCCCCTTGGAGGGGGGCAGGTTGAGTTTCCCTCCCCTCCCTGAGCAGAGCCCCGGCAGCGGAAGACCTCCAGAACCAGCCACCACCATGCTGAGACCACTCTCCACATGCATGAAGGTACCAGCAGAGGAACAAAGGCATGCGGGTCTCAGGGCTGAGATCTCCAAGCCTGCTCAGATCGAGGCTGAGCATCCTCCACCCAGAGCCTCCATCTTCCAGTAGGCGGGGGTCACACCCACCAACTGCCCCCCAGCGCCATGTAATCCCATCAACGGCCAAGACCCAGAGAGTATAAAAACCAGATCCTGGAAGTGCGTGGCCACATTTGCGGCCGCATGACGTCTTATCATCTCATTTTTGCTTTGGACAACCTGGCAGGCTACCGAATGTCACCTGCCCACACGGCAGAGTCTGGCAAACTCCCTGTAGCATACCCAATATTGATTCTGCCCCGCAGACCTTAAACCAGCAGGATCCGCAAAAACCATGATTAAGTCAATCGCGTGGCTTGGGGGCGGGGGGATGTTTGGGCTCCATCCGGCAGTGCTCAAGGGCCAACACCTGGATCTCTACTTTGGAAGTCAGTCCTAGCCCAGTGATAGGGACAGCTCCCAGGCAAGTTGCCTTAGGCCTTTTGACCACAGTTGATCATTATCGTGTTTGATTTGGGGACCACAGGGTGGGCTGGGGGTGAAGGGGGCCCCCTGCTGTTCCAGATACCTAGATGGGTTCTCCCACCACATAGAGATTAAACCCCTGCACATCCGCATCCTGTTACTGGCAGGTCTGCCATGAGGCCAGCCAGCGTGCAGAGGATGCAAGTCTGCACCTCTGGACCAAGAAAAGGCAGAACCTCAGGTGATGCGCTATTTCCTGGGGGCCTCACGCTGAGGTGCGTGAGCTAGAGGGAGTTAGAAAGGGTCTCTCGGGCTCGGAGAGGCAGCACAGTGGGGAGGGCATTGGCCTGGCATGCAGCCGACCTGAGTTCGATCTCCGGCATCCCCTAGGGTCCCCCGAGCACCGCCAGGAGTGATTCCTGAGTGCAGAGCCAGGAGTCAGCCCTGAGCATCTCCGGGTGGGACCCAAGAAGCAAAATAATAATAATAAAATAATAATATCTGTTCAATCACCCAGTTCAGCACCTTGATCAATATCTGATCCATCCATAGGGGCTGGAACAATAGCACAGCAGGTAAGGCATTTGCCTTGCACACAACCAACCCGGGTTTGATCCCCAACATCCCATAGGGTCCCCCGAGCACCACCAGGAGTAATTCCTGAGTGAAGAACCAGGAGTCAGCCCTGAGCATCGCCAGGTGTGGCCCCAAAAGCAAAACAAAACAAGACAAAAAAAACTAACAATAAATGTGAAATCATGAACAATACATGTGGGAGACCATATGGAAGATCAGTCTGTGCGCCCGTGGGCCACCATTATTCACTATTTATTTTATTTTATTTATTTTTTGCTTTTTGGGTCACACCTAGCGATGCACAGGGGTAACTCCTAGCTCTGCGCTCAGGAATTACCCCTGGCGGTGCTCAGGGGACCATATGGGATGCTGGGAATTGAACCCGGGTCGGCCACGTGCAAGGCAAATGCCCTCCCCGCTGTGCTATCACTCCAGCCCTCACTGTTTATTTTATTTGGCTAAATGAACTCAGAGCCAGGAGTAACCCTGGAGCATTGCTAGGTGTGGCACCCACCCCCCAAAATAAATAATAAATAATTGTAGTCACGGGGATATAGGGGCTGAGGCATTTGCCTTGCACTCGGCCGAATGAGGCTCCGTCCCCATCACCGGGGAAGGTCCCCTGGGAATGATTCGGAAACAGAGAATCAGGAGCTGAGCCTTGAGCGCAGCCGGGTGTCGCCCAAACGTCCCCCCGAATTTGCAGTCTTTGACTCACTAATGGTTCTGAGGTTCTGCTGGTTTGTCTGGAAGACCCTAAGCACCCCTGGTGGGGTCCCAAAAGACACCCCCCACTGCCATAACCCTGAGCAGTTCTGCATCTTTATGACATTCAATCAACGATCTGGTCAAGAACCACCCGTGGGCTCCCCCAAATTTCCTGAGTACTGCGTGGGAAAGTAGGAGCAAAACTCTCACGGACCTGGAGTTCTTCTATAAAATGTTGGGGTACCCAAGTAAAGGGTGCTGGGAGGATCCTCCCAGGATGGGAGAAGCATGCTGAAAGTAGACTCGAGACCGAACATGATGGCCACTCAATGCCTCTTTTGCAAACCACAGCACCCAAAAGGAGAGAGAGAGAACAAGGCGGAATGCCCTGCCACAGAGGCAGGGTGGGATGGGGGGATGGGGGTGGGAGGGATACTGGGATCCGTGGTGGTGGAGGATGGGCGCTGGTGGAGGGATGGGTACTCGATCATTGTATAACTGAAACCCAAGCACAAAATTTGTAAGTCTACAACTGTACCTCATGGTGTTTCACTAATAAAAAAAAATTGGTACATCTACAGAGTGGAATTCATCATGTCGACCAAGACCATTCATGGTAACTCACAGTTCCAGAAGGCAGAATCTAAACGATGGACATGGGAGTCTCCCGGTGGACGATTCCACAACGAAATAGACCACATCATATTCAATCGACGGTTTTGCCTGACTGATGTCGCTGTTGTCCCAAAATTTCGAACGGGATCGGACCACCGTCTCCTTCGTGCAAAATTCTACTTCACAGAGCGGGGAGAAAGGGCTGCAAAGTTCAAAAAGAGAACTCCCAGAACGACCACCAACTGGGAACTCTTTGGTACTATTGCGGCAACATGGGAAGATGCCATTGTTGACAACATTGACGAGGAATACGATCGACTGGTTCAGCACCTCCATGAATGTGCGAGGAACGCCAAGAGAGAGATAGCCACAAAAAGTCGCCTATCTTCGAAAACTCTTGAGCTAATTCGCCAGCGTGGTTTGGCGCATGCCTCAGGCAACCGCAAGCTAACGTCCGAGCTTGCAAAGCAGTGCAGAGATGCGATCAAGGAAGACCTCAAAGAGAAAAGAGCGGAAGTACTGGTAGATGCGGCAGAAGCCGGGAAAAGTATTCGTAACGCCCGCCTGTCCTTCGCCAACTATAAGACCAAGATGACTGCCCTCCGACGTCCTGATGGATCCATCACATCCTCCAGAACGGCAATGGAGAAGATTATCCATGACTTCTACTCAAATCTCTTCGATAGCCATGTCCACTTGCCGACATACCAAATTCCACAGGATGGGTATGTCGTTCCCAACGTTCTCCCTTCCGAAATCCGACACGCCATTTCGTCAGTAAAGAAGCAAACAGCACCCGGCCCAGACAAGGTCAGACCTGAACACCTGAAGAACCTGCCGTCAGTACTCATCAATACACTGGCTCGGCTCTTCACTCGCTACCTGTCTGAATGCAAGGTTCCATCTCAATGGAAAACCAGCAGGACCGTACTACTGTTCAAGAAGGGAGACATCCATGACATTGGCAACTATCGCCCGATCTGCCTATTGTCTGTCATCTACAAGTTGTTCACTCGAGTCATCCTGAATAGGATTGGCAGAACACTAGATGAAGGACAACCATGTGAGCAAGCAGGGTTCCGCAAAGGATTCAGCACCATCGACCATATCCACACGATAACCAAACTCATTGAGGTTTCTCGGGAGTTCAAGATGCCGCTCTGCTTAACGTTCATTGATTTAAAGAAGGCCTTTGATTCTGTTGAGACGGAAGCGGTCATTGAAGCCCTAGCCAATCAGGGCATTCAAGCCCAATACATCAGGATCCTCCGTGAGCTGTATTGCGGATTCACTACCAGGATCTCACCATTCTACAAAGAAGTGATCGTTGATGTCAAGAGAGGGGTGCGGCAGGGTGATACCATTTCACCAAAACTCTTCAGTGCCACCCTCGAGAACATCATGCGACGACTGGAATGGGAAGGAATGGGAGTGAAGATAGATGGTCAGCAACTACACCACCTCCGCTTTGCTGATGACATTGTTTTAATAACACCAAACATCAGCCAAGCGGCACAAATGCTGGCCGACTTTGACCGTGAGTGTGGAAAGGTAGGACTACAGCTGAATCTTACGAAGACAATGTTTATGAGAAACAGCCTTGTTCCTGACGCCCCATTTGCTCTCAATGGAACGACCATCTCCGAATGCAACAGCTATGTGTACCTAGGTCGAGAGGTCAACATGACAAATGACCTGGCACCCGAGCTGCGCAGGAGGAAGAGAGCGGCTTGGAACGCCTTCAAGAACGTCGAAGAAATAGCTAAGAGGACGAAGAACCTCCGGCTCCGGGCACATCTCTTTGATTCCACTGTTCTTCCTGCACTAACATATGCCTCAGAGACCTGGGCCCTACGCAAACAAGATGAGAACGCCATTCAGGTCTCCCAAAGAAGAATAGAAAGAGCTATGCTTGGAATAACACGTTTCACTCAAATGAGAGAACGAATCCGGAGTTCTGACATCCGTCGACGATCAAGGATCAGGGACGCTGTCTCATATGCCAAGGTGTCGAAAATCAGATGGGCTGGTCACGTAATGAGATTTAAAGACGACCGTTGGACTAGAGCTGTTACTGATTGGATTCCACGGGATGTCAAGAGACCGCGTGGCCGCCCACCTACCAGATGGTCAGACTTCTTTGTCAAGGTCATGAACGATCGGTTTGAGGCCCTCCATGTTCCCGGAGCGAAGAGATGCCATTGGGCTACACTAGCACGCGACAGGGACAAATGGAGACGTTACTGGCGCCCGCTCGAGCAAATCGACGACTAACGGGAAGTTAAGTGATTAAGTGACAGAGTGGAATACTATGCAGCTGTTAGGAGAGAGGAAGTCATGAAATTTGCTTATAAATGGATAGACATGGAGAGTATCATGCTAAGTGAAATGAGTCAGAAAGAGAGGGACATACATAGAGAGATTGCATTCATCTGGGGAACATAAAGTAACAAAATAGGAGACTAACACCCAAGAATAGCTGAGATAAGTACCAGGAGGTTCACTCCATGGCTTGGAGGCCAGCCACACACGCTAGGGGAAAAGGGAGCTCAGATAGAGAAGGGAGCACCAAGTAAAGGGTGTTGGGAGGATCCTCCCAGGAGGGGAGAAGCATGCTGAAAGTAGACTCTAGACCGAACATGATTGCCACCCATTGCCTCTTTTGCAAACCACAGCACCCAAAAGGAGAGAGAGAACAAAAGGGAAAGCCCTGCCACAGAGGCAGGGTGAGATGGGGGGGATGGGGGGTGGGAGGGATACTGGGACCCGTGTTGGTGGAAAATGGGCACTGGTGGAGGGATGGGTACTCGATCATTGTATAACTGAAACCCAAGCACAAAAATTTGTAAGTCTACAACTGTACCTCATGGTGTCTCACTAATAAAAATTTTTAAAAATGTTGGGTGCCCTGTCACTTCCTAGGAACTGGCCTTCGTACTAATCACTTCCTCTCGCTGTGAGATCTCCTGAAATGCAGCTGGAAGAAGTCACATCACATCCCTTCACAGCAGGTCAACCACAGACACGCTGATTTTTGGTCAAGTTCTGTTCTCCCCAAGTTTCCAAGAAATGCCTCTTTTGGGGCTGGAGCAATAGCACAGCGGGGAGGGCGTTGGCCTGGCACGCGGCCAACCCGGGTTTGATTCCCAGCATCCCATAGGGTCCCCTGAGCACCGCCAGGAGTGATTCCTGAGTGCAGAGCCAGGAGTAACCCCTGTGCATCGCCGGGTGTGACCCAGAAAGAAAAAAAAAAAAAGAAATGCCTCTTTTTCCTCTTCAGATTCATCATGAGTGCCAAGGCCAGGGTGATCCTTTCCCCATGTGAGACCTGAATTTAGCATTCATGGTTTTCTCACCCCGTATAGTTTGCATCCTGTTTTTTCTTTCATTCTTTTAGTTTCTCCGATGGAATCAGAGCAATCGCTGGGGGCGGACAAGATTAAAGAACAAAGACTTGTCAGTGGGTTGTTCCGCTAGTGAGACAGTTCAAATGTTATTTTGTATTAGAACCGACACCCATCTATTATTAATGTGAATGCATAATTCACATATATATATATTTTTCCCTCAGATAAAACATGAGGCTGCAAAGAAATGTCATATCTCAACTCTGCCTCTCTCCAGAGGCAGTATTTGATGTTTGGGGGAAATTTGAGAAATCTCAGGAATTTTGGTTTGGGGGCCACACCCAGCAATGCTCAGGGCTGACTCCCGGCTCTGCACTCAGGAATCACTCCTGGCGGAGCTCAGGGGACCCTATGGGATGCCTGGGACCGAACCTGGGTCAGCCATGTGCCAGGCCAACACCCTCCCCGCTGTGCTATCACTCTGGTCCCTCAGTAATTTTTCTTCTGATTGTATTTCCCCAACAAATCCAGCATATTAAACCACTTATATGGTAATTCTCCCCTGTACAAAATAGAAAATACAGCTTAAGGTTGAGAGCTTTTTTCTTTTTTCTTTTTGAGTCACACCCGGCGACACTCAGGGCTGACTCCTGGCTCTGCACTCAGGAATCGCTCCTGGCGGTGCTCGGGGGACCCTATGGGATGCTGGGGATCGAACCCAGGTTGGCTGCATGCCAGGCCAACACCCTCCCCACTGTGCCCGATAGCTCCGGCCCCTCATCACATGCTATTCGCAGGAGAGCAGGAACTTGTACCAGGCATGACATCACCGAGGGCCGTCGGCCACATCTGAACGCAGTGTGGTTCTAGGACGGAGAGAGCCCGGCAGGCACTCAGATGTCAGATAAGAGAGCCCTGAGCACTGGTGTTCATGAGCGTATCGGCCGCATGATTCACTGTTTGCCCGCAGGTGCCCGAAGAAGCTGCTGACCTGGGCACTGCGGGAACCAGCCGGTGCCTTTCCGAGCAAAACGTTCCCATTAGTCAGCCTGGGTGAGCTTGTTTGTCTCCCATCAAAATTGTTTTTTGTTTTTTGTTTTTTTCTTGGCTGGAGCGATAGTACAGCAGGGAGGGTTATGGCCTTGCACACAGCTAATAACCCGGTTCGACCACTGGCATCTCAAAGTGCCCCATGAGTCTGCCAGGTGATCCCTGAGCACAGAATCAGGGTGCGGTCCCAAAGCAATAACAAAAGGTTGTGGTTGTTGTTGTTTTGTTTTGTTTTGTGTGTGTGTGTGTGTGTGCAACTCACTTATTTAGTCTGAAAAAAAAAAAACATAGGCCAGAGTGATAGTTCAGCAGGGAGGGCGTTGGCCTTGCACGTGGCCGACCCGGGTTCGATCCCCAGCATCCCCTAGGGTCCCCCGAGCACCGCCAGGAGTGATTCCTGAGTGCAGGGCCAGGAGTCAGCCCTGAGAATCGCTGGGTGTGGTCCCAAAACAATAATAAAACGTTGTTGTTGTTGTTGTTGTGTGTTTATGTGTGTGTGTGTGTGTGTGTGTGTGTGTGCAACTCACTTATTTAGTCTAGGAAAAAAATAAATAAAACATAGGCCAGTCATAGTTCAGGAAGGAGGTCGCTGGCCTGGCATGCAGCCCACTTTGGTTCGATCCCCGGCATCCCACAGGGTCCCCCGAGCACCTCCAGGGGTGATCCCTGAGTACAGAGCCAGGCGTCAGCCCTGAGCGTCACCAGGTGTGGTCCCCAAACAAACAAAATACAGCGGCCAACCCCTAATATTGAAAGTTCTTACAAGACCCGCCAGATCATCAGGAATGCCGGAATTCAGCTCCTTGCCGGGCCTCTCTGACCACTGCCGACTACAAACCATGGCCTGAAGCACCAGAGGCGACCTTTCCACTTTGCCCTTTCCCCTGATGGGGCCTTCTTTCCGGTTCCCCAGACACAGGGGGCCTTTGTGAGGGGTTCACTCCAGGCCAGGCTCCATCCAAACCCTCTAGATGATCTGATGTTCGTCCACCCGCAGCTGGAGGGAAGACAGAACTTTATTGCCATTTTACAGACAAAGTCAGATGCAAAATTGGCAGCTTGGCCACGGGGACATGAAGAGTGCCGGCATCTCCAGAAACGTCAGCTCTGAGCGTTGTCTGAACGCCTACAGACACTCCTTCCCAGAATTCAATGCTCCTTCCAGCCACTGTCTTGATACCACCGCAGAGACGGTCCCTGGTGTCCCTTCACCGTGCTAGCTGCTGTCCAGTTCTGATGTCCCTTCTCCACCTTCATCTCAGCGAGTGCCACCCCCAGCCACATCATTTCTCTATATCCAGTTTCTCTGCTGTTCCTCTCAGGCCGAACCCCCAAATCTAACCCGAATCCCACAACTTCCTTCCTCCCCGTGACCCTTGATCTCGTCTGGGTGTCTTCGATTAAAGGATGACACTTGGGTAAGTATCTCAGGGGCTAGGGCCGCTTACCCAGCACCCACATAGACCCACATTTAAGCCCCAACATTTCAAAAGCACCCACCCACCCCAAACACTGCCAGGACTGCTGGCAACAAGCAGGTTTCTTTCTTTCTTTCTTTCTTTCTTTCTTTCTTTCTTTCTTTCTTTCTTTCTTTCCTTCCTTCCTTCCTTCCTTCCTTCCCTCCCTTCCCCTTCCCTTTCCCCTTCCCCTTCCCCTTCCCCTTCCTTCCTTCCTTCCTTCCTTCCTTCCTTCCTTCCTTCCTTTCTTTCATTTTGCTTTTTGGGTCCCACCCGGCGATGCTCAGGGCTGACTCCCAGCTCTGTACTCAGGAATCACTCCTGGCGGTGCTCGGGGGGACCCTATGGGATGCTGGGAATCGAACCCGGGTCAGCCGCATGCAAGGCAAATGCCCTACCCGCTGTATTATCACTCCAGCCCCAACGAGCAGAATTTCATCACTTCCCAAGTACCGATTTTTGTGACTCCATTGACCCAAAGTCCCCCGGAATTCCCCCAGGCCCTCACTCCCCTACAAAACTCACTTTGACCCCATAATGATCTCCGACCTAAAATTATAAGCTCTATCTATGGAAAGCATCGATGAGAAACGCTTCTTACCTGAATTTACAGGACACCTCCAAGAGCAAAGAAAAATCAAACTGCCTTCATGGATTTAAGAAAAAGAGGAGGGGCTGGAGCGATAGCACAGCGGGGAGGGCGTTTGCCTTGCACGCGGCTGACCCGGGTTCGATTCCCAGCATCCCATATGGTTCCCTGAGCACTGCCAGGAGTAACTCCTGAGTGCAGAGCCAGGAGTAAGCCCTGTGCATCGCTGGGTGTGACCCAAAAAGCAAAAAGAAAAAAAGAAAGAAAAAGAGGAAAAGTTTCGACACCTCTCTGGAAAATTGCTCGAGCTCGAGCGGGCCCAGTAACGTCTCCATTAAAAAGAAAAAAATATTGGGGAGGGGGGAGGTTTTGTAATGTTATTTTTTCTAATCTAGAGAAAGGAGACAAATCGGGGAGGGAGAAAAACAAGAGGTAGACTTTTGAAATTAAAAATAATTGAAGGGGCTGGAGCGATAGCCCAGCGGGGAGGGCGTTGGCCTTGCATGCAGCCAACCCGGGTTCGATCCCCGGCATCCCATAGGGTCCCCTGAGCATTGCCAGGAGTGATTCCTGAGTGCAGAGCCAGGAGTTAGCCCCGACCATCTCCAGGTGTGACCCAAAAGGCAAAAAAAGAAAGAAAGAAAGAAAGAAAGAAAGAAAGAAAGAAAGAAAGAAAGAAATAGAAGAGGGCCAGTAAGATAGTCCAGGAGGCATTTGCATGACCAACCCGGGTTTGACCCCTGGCATCCTATGAGGTTCCCTGAGCACCGCCAGGAGTGAGCCTTGAGCACAGAGCCAGGAGTCAGCCCTGAGCATCTCCAGGTGTGACTCAAAACGCAAAAAAAAAGAAAGAAAGAAAGAAAGAAAGAAAGAAGGAAGGAAGGAAGGAAGGAAGGAAAGAAAGAAAGAAAGAAAGAAAGAGAGAGAGAGAAAGAAAGAAAGAAAGAGAAGAGGGCCAGAAAGATAGTCCAGGGGTTAAGGCATTTGCATGACCAACCCGGGTTCAATCCCTGGCATCTTGTGGGGGAGGGCGTTGGCCTTGCACGCGGCCGACCTGGGTTCAACTCGACCCCCAGCCTCCCATAAGTTCCCCTGGGCACCGCCGGGAGTGAGCCCTGAGCACAGAGCCAGGAGTCAGCCCTAAGCATCACCAGGTGTGACCCCCAAATCAAACAATCAAATCTACTGACTTGTGTCTCAGCGGTAGGGCTCACCTGGTGGAAAGGTGGGTGGCGTGGCCCGTGGCCCATCCCGTGGCTACATCCCTCCTTCATTCTCTCCTCTGCCGTGTGCTTCTGAAGGTCGCGCTGGCGTGTCTTAGTGCCTTGGCAAAGTCTGTTCCCGTCTTTGCGGTGACTCTGACCTGCATCTTCTGAGCCATCAGCAAGTCTATACCAGCACCTGCAAACACAAAATGCTGTTTTAAGTGCCCGGAGACAAGCAATGACAGGCAGACTTTGGAGAGGAGCAGCCGTATTTGGGGGTGTGCGGGGGATCCGCAGGGAAGGAGAGACAACCCTCCCCCCCAATCCCTCCCCGTCCTTCCTCTGGGGTTCTGGGCAGAACCCAGATTCTTATCTGTTGTTTCAGCGCAAAGATCCCTGTTACCTTTGGCTCAAGGGCACTCGCCCCGTTTTCTGTTCTGGGAACTCTCGGCCCGTCCTAAGAATAGCTTTGCCTGGAACTGCTGAATAAATGATGGAGAAGCAGCCAGCGAATTCTGTGCTCTGGGAGCCAGGCGGAGGGCGAGAAATAAATTTGATCAAAGGGTTTGCAGGGGTGGGGGGTGGCGAGTGAGGCAGGGAGTGTTTTACTTGACTGTGTTTTTTTATCTGGTTTTGTTTGGGGGGGCGTCCCACCTGGTGATGCTCAGGGCTGACTCCTGGCTCTGCACTCAGGAATCACTCCTGGCGGTGCTCGGGGGACCCTATGGATGCTGGGGATCGAACCCGGGTCGGCCGCGTGCCAGGCCAACGCCCTCCCCACAAAGCTGCGTTATTGCTTTGGTCCCTGTGTACCGATTTAATCTGCTGCGTTGGCATCTCCAGGGAAAAGTGTAACCTCTCCTGTCTTGCCCCGTTTCCTTGCTGAGCTCGGGGGGGAGGAACGTCGGGGTGGACGGAGGGTAGGGGGAGAGAATGAAGAACCTGAGAAGTTGTGATGTGTGTGTGTGTGTGTGTGTGTGTGTGTGTGTGTGTGTGTGTGTGGCTTTGGGTCCCACCTGGAGATGCTCAGGGCTGACTCCTGGCTCTGCACTCAGGAATCACTCCTGGCAGTGCTTGGGGGACCCAATGGGATGCTGGGGATCGAACCTGGGTCAGTCGCGTGCCCTGCAAACACCCTCCCTGCTGTACTATCTCTCAGACCCTAATCTATCTCATTTATTTTTGGAGGGAGCTAGAATTGCTCAGGGCTGACTCCCGGCTCTGCACTCAGGAATCACTCCCGGAGGTGGTCGGGGTGGCCGGGGATCGAACCCAGGTGGGCCACATGCAAGGCAAACGCCCTCCCCGCTCCGGTCCCTTGATTGTACTTTTGTTTTTTGGTGGGATGCTGGGGATCAATCCCAGGACATGCTTTACCCAGGAAGTTGGATTTCAATGAAATTAGTGGGCTGGAGAGAGGGTGTCACTTATTGTTTTTTTCTTTTTGGGTCCCACCCGGTAATACTCAGGGCTGACTCCCGGCTCTGCACTCAGGAATCACTCCTGGCGGTGCTCGGGGGACCCTAGGGGACGCCGGGGATTGAACCTGGGTCGGCCACATGCAAGGCCAGTGTCTTCCCCGCTGTACTGTCTCTCCAGCCCTGTGGGTGTGATCCCTGGCATCCTCTAGGGTCCCCCGAGCACCACCAGGAGTGATCCCTGAGTGCAGAGCCAGGAGTCAGCCCTGAGCACCACCAGGTGTAGCCCCAAAACAAAAGCAAAAAAAGAATTTTTTTTCTTTTAATTAAAGAACTGTGATTCTCAACGTTCCTGATAGTTGAGTCTTGGGCATATAATATTTCAACGCCAATCCCACCCCCGTGTCATCTTCCCTCCCACACCCCCCTGTGTCCCCAGATTTCCCCCCCAGCCCTGCCCCAGCCCCCATGTCAGGTTGACAGACATGTGACAACGTTCAGGGGTTGCCGCTTCCATCTTGTGTTTTCGGGGTCTGTGTTTGGATCCGTGGTTGCACCCTTCACTGTATCACGGGTGTAACTGAGTCCCTGGCACCTGCCCACGCGTTACTTCCCGTTCTCTCCCTCTTTCCTTGATTTCTTTCCTATCTCTCCTCTCCCCTCTAAATACGGGGATCCAGGGGAATCTAGACACCCCTCTCTTTTTGCAGTTCTACCAATCTACCCTTTATAATTTGTTCTTTTTTTTTTTTTATTTTATTGAATCTCCATGAGATGCAGTTACAAGCTTTCATGTTTGAGTTTCAGTCATATAATGATCGAACACCCGTCCCTCCACCAGTGCACATTCCCCACCACCAATATCCCCGGGATACCCCCCTTTCCCACCCTCCCCCTGCCTCCATGGCAGACAATCTCCGCCAGACTCTCTCTCTACATTGTATTGCATCATGGTTTGCATTACAGACACCGAGAGGCCATCACGTTGGGTCCCTTGTCTACTCTCAGCACACATCTCCCATCCCGAGCGATCCCTCCAACCATCACTGACTCAGTGACCACTTCTCCATCCCAGCTGCCTTCTCCCCCAGCTCATGAGGCAGCTGCCAACCATAGGGCAATCTTCCTGGCCCTTGTCTCTACTGTCCTTGGGTGTCAGCCTCATGTAATGTCATTTAATATTCCACCAGTGAGTGCAGTTCTTCGATGTCTGTCCCTCTCTCTCTCTCTCTCTGACTCAGTTCACTCAGCCTGATACTGCCCATTAGACACCTCCCTTGGCTACAACCATTTCTCTGTCCTGCCACAGAAAGCGAGACCATCCTCTGTCCCTTTTTCTCCTTCTGCCTTACTCCAGTCAACCCGAGCTCTTCCGGTTCCAACCAGGTCGCAACAAACTGCACGATTTCATCAGCATCTGGTCCATGACCTTGGAGAGGTGCCGGGCTGCTCCCTATGAACCCAGAGCTCAGCACCCCTCACCCGATATCTGTGCTGACTCGCCAGGCCAGGCAGGTGCCTGCTGTGGTTGCTCTTCTTGCCGGCGTGCAGGTGTCTGTCTCGGAAGCCATCGTGAGGGAGCAAATTTTATGGGGTCAGGCAGAGTTGGAGAATGTGTTCTGTGACCTAGAACTTTTGTGAGGGAATGCAATCTCCCGTGTGTGAGCCGATCAGAAGGAGGGATTCTAAAAGGGAGTGAGAGGTTGAGGTGAGGGAGAAGCATCATTCGAAGGAGGTGAAATCGTTAGAAATGAAGTGGACCAGAAATGCAGCAAGGAAGGGAAAGGAGGGAAGGAAGGAAGGAAGGAAGGAAGGAAGGAAGGAAGGAAGGAAGGAGGGAGGGAGGGAGGGAGGGAGGGAGGGAGGGAGGGAGGAAAGAAGGAAGGAAGAACGAAGGAAGGGAGGGAGGGAAGGAGGGAAGGAAGAAGGAGGGAAAGAGGAAGGAAGGAAGGAAGGAAGGAAGGAAGGAAGGAAGGGAGGGAGGGAGGGAGGTAAGGAGGGGAGGAGGGAGGGAGGAAGGAAGGGAGGAGGGAGGGAGGAAGGAAGGAAGAAAGGAAAGAAGGGAGGGAGGGAGGGAGGGAGGGAGGGAAGGAAGAAGGAGGGAAAGAAGAAGGAAGGAAGGAGGGAGGGAGTTAAAAGGGAGGAAGGATGAAAGGGAGGGAGGGAGGGAGGGAGGGAGCAATGCAAGGAATAATGTTATTTATTTATTTATCTATTTATTTATTTTGCTTTTTGGGTCATACCCGGCGATGCACAGGAGTTGCTCCTGGTTCATGCACTCAGGAATCACTCCTGACAATGCTCGGGGGACCCTACGGGATGCCGGGAATCGAACCTAGGTCGGCTGCGTGCAAGGCCAACGCCCTCCCCGCTGTGCTGTTGCTCCAGCCCCATCAATAAAGTTTTGAGGGGTGTGGAGAGATAGTGCATTGTGCATTGCTGGGTGTGACCCAAAAAGCAAAAAAAAAAAGCAAATATAAAGACATTGAAAAGCAATTGAGGATCTGGGAGATCGATCGAACAGTAACTCAGTGATATATCTGTCAAGTGCCGATCCAAGTTCAATTCCTGGCATCACATGGACCCCCAAGAATTGTCAGGTGCAGGGCTGGTGTGATAGCACAGCGGGGAGGGCGTTTGCCTTGCACGCGCCGACCTGGGTTCGATCCTCAGCATCCCATAGGGTCCCCCGAGCACCGCCAGGAGTGATTCCTGAGTGCAGAGCCAGCAGTCAGCCCTGAGCATTTCCAGGTGGGATCCAAAAAGCATTAAAAAAATTGTCAGGTGCATCCCTGGGGGCCCCCAGATCTCCGGACAGCCCAGATGCCCCAGCCCTGCACAGCAAGGCAGTTTTGCACTCCTGGACCCTTGCAATGACCCAAGGCAGTGGTCGATGACCCCTGGGCGCTATCCAGCCTGAGGGACGCCTTGGACGCGTAGTTGAGAAATACCAACTCTTCATCCTGGCGAAAGCAACGCTTCTCTTGGAAAGCGTTTTGGCAGCGAGCGCTGAAAAAGTTCAGGTGCCAGGGCCACCACGGACAGCGATTGGTGTCCCTGGCATTTTCTCATTGGTAGTTTTCAGATTTTTTCCCCCATTCTGTTGACTTTCCCTCCTTCTCTTCCCTGTGCCCTTCCTCTGATGGTCCTGCTCTCTGGGGGGGTCACACACTTGGCTGCCGGGCTGGGGGATCCCGGTGAGCATCACGCTCACTTGTGGGGCGGTGGAGGTCATCCAACTTACGATCTCGGGTTTTCAATTGGACACTCCCCCGCCAGACTCCAGACCTGAGCCCTATGGGAGGGCGGGTCACTTTTTTGTGTATTGGCTCCAGGGGTCACACCTGAGAATGCTCAGGGTTTTGGGGGTCATTCCTGGCAGTGATGCAGGGGACAGACATGTGAACACTGAAACCCAGGACTCCTACACACAAAACATGTGTTCGGAGAGTTAGCACAGGAGGGAGGGCGTTGACCTTGCACGCGGCCAACCCGGGTTCGATCCCCGGCATCCCATAGGGTCCCCCGAGCACTGCCAGGAGTGATCCCTGAGCACAGAACCAGGAGTCAGCACCGAGCACGGCTGTGTGTGGCCCTTAAATGCCCCCTCCCAAAAAAAAAATTTGCAAATGTCAAAGAAGCTCTTCATTCCAGTTCTCAAAGGGATAATTCATCCACACAGGAGTCTCCCCCCCACACACACACCCAGATCCCCATTTTAGGGGGCTTGGGGCTGGAGCAATAGGACAGTGGGTAGGGCGTTTGCCTTGCATGCAGCCGACCTAGGTTCGATTCCCAGTATTCCATAGGGTCCCCCGAGCACCGCCAGGAGTAACTCCTGTGCATCGCTGGGTTGTGACCCCAAAAGCAAAAAAAACAAAAAACAAAAAAAAATCACACAAAACAAACATTTTAGGGGGTTTTGTCTGGCCTCAGCCTTCTTCCACCAGAGATGGGGCCCGTCCCGCAGGGGATAAGCAAGACGGACCTTGGGCTCCTCCCTCACAACTCCTTCCCATACCACTTTTCTGTGGGAGACCCCTCGGATGTTTCCTCAAGCATTGGTCAGATCATTCTAGAACCAGATCGTTCTAGACCGCCACCTCTGACAGCGGACGTCAGCCAGGCTCCCCAGCCTGGCACCGTTTTAGAATCTCCTGGGGAGTTTGGCGTGGGACCGAGCTTAGACAGACAGACGGACACGCAGTGTCCCCTGGAGTGCCTTGAGGGAGGGGACAGAAACGCTCCTCCCCTCTCTCTTCTCCTTCTGCGACTCAGGTCGGTTGTGTCAGAGCGTTTGCGGATGCGAGACGCGGTCTTGTGCATTTCTGGAAAAATAGGGTTTTTGTGGGGTCTGCAGGAAGGTCTTTCTCTGAAGTTCAAAGGGTCCCAGCATCACTCAGTACCCGTCTCTGTGACACACAGAGTGTGGGATTGGCACGTGAGTGCCTGGGGGCTGGGGTGCAGGGGTGTTAATCTGTGTGCATGCATGCCTGTGCGTGCAAGCAGGTTCATGTGTGTGCCGTGTGGATATGCATGTGTTCATGCAAGTCTGTGTATAGATGTGTGTACATTCCCGTGTGCCAGTGTGTGTGTTGTGGGTGCCTTGAGCAAGTGTTGATTTGCACATGCATATGAGTCTGTGTGTGCATTCCAGTGTACCTGTGTGCGATGAGTGCGTGTGTGTACGTGTTGATATGCGTGTGCATGAGAGTCTGCGTGCACACTGCGTGTGTGCATTCCTGTGTGACCTGAAGGTGTGTGTATGTGCGTGTGATGGGTGCATGTGTGCTCGTGTTGATATGCGGGTGCACGTGAATTTGTGTGCACATTGCATGTGTGCATTCCTGTGTACCTGAGAGTGTGTGTGCGTGTGTGCACGTGTTGACATGCATGTACACATGAGTCTGTGTGCACACTTCGTGTGTGCATTCCTGTGTACCTGAATGTGTGCATGTGTGTGCGTGTGATGGGTGCATGTGTGCACGTGTTGACATGTGCGTGCACATGAATTTGTGTGCACATTGCACGCGTGCATTCCTGTGTACCTGAGTGTGTGCATGTGTGCACGTGTTGACATGCATGTACATGTGAGTCTGTGTGCACACTTCGTGTGTGCACTCCTGTGTACCTGAGTGTGTCTCCGTGTGTGAGTGTGATGGGTGCATGCGTGCACTTGTTGACATGTGCATGCACATGAATTTGTGTGCACATTGCATGTGTACATTCCTGTGTACCTGAATGTGTGTGCGTGTGTGTACGTGTTGACACGCATGTACATGTGAGTCTGTGTGCATACTTCATGTGTGCATTCCTGTGTACCTGAGTGTGTCCATGTGTGTGCGTGTGATGAGTGCATGTGTGCATGTGTTGACATGTGCGTGCACATGAATTTGTGTGCACATTGCATATGTGCATTCCTGTGTACCTGAGTGTGTGCTTGTGTGCACGTGTTGACACGCATGTACATGTGAGTCTGTGTGCACACTTTGTGTGTGCATTCCCAGGTACCTGAGTGTGTGTGCATGTGATGGTGCATCTATGCACGTGTTTGCATGTGTGTGCATGTAAATTTGTGTGCACACTGCATGTGTGCATTCCTGTGTACCTGAGTATGTGTGTGCATGTGTGCACGTGTTGATATGCATGTACATGCGAGTCCATGTGCACACTTCGTGTGTGCATTCCTGGGAACCTGAGTGTGTGTGAATGTGTGCGTGTGATGAGTGCATGTGTGCACGTGTTGACATGCGTGTGCATGCGAGTCTTTGTGTACATTGTGTGCGTGCATTCCTGTGTACCTGGATGCGTGTATATGTGATGGGTGTGTGTGTGTGCACGTGTTGACACGAGTCTGTGTACACATCTCATGTGTGCATTCCTGCACGGGGATGTCTGTGCCATGGGGGAGGGGGGTGTGCAGCCGTGTCATTTCTATGGTAACTGCTTTCCTGGAGGATTTCAAAGGCCAGGGGGCCACAGCACAGACAGCTTTGAAGAAATGCCCATTGGAACTACTTCACCCTGTGCGTGGTGAAGAGAAAAGGGGTGTACCTGACTTCCGGTGGACATCCCCCCTCGCGCCCCGGAATGGCCAGCTGGGCATCTCCGCGAGAGCGCCCTGCCCGGGGGAAGGAAGGGAATGCCTTGTGCTTCCTGGTGGAACCCTCCACCCGTGTCCCTGGGAAGGGACACAGGCTGCTTCTGATTGAGGTTTAATGACCCCAGAACCAGGGCTCACTCAGGGGGAGAAAATGTGATCCCTGCAGCCCAGCTGAGAGAACAGGGGTGGAAGGTTCAGGCTAAGCCCAGTCCCCTCTGGGGTTACCTCGGAGTCAGGGACCCCTGTCTCAGTCAGGGGCACTTCCTAATGGCCCCCCGGAGGACCAAGGGCCGGGGAGAAAGACAGTGTGTACTAACCGTGCTCCATCTGGATCTTGTCTTCTGTGTGATTGATCCAAAATGCTCAGCCCAACCCTACACGTCTGCCTGTGCCCCCAGCGGGGCCCCGGGGGTCCCCAGGACTGAATGTTCCCCCTGGGAAACAGAGGCAGGACCCTGTGTCTCCCCCGACCCTTGCAGCTCTGGGTCTGGGTGGGTGCGGGGGTTCGAAGGCAGCTCCTGCCTCAGTCAAGGGCATCGCATCGGCATAAATGCAGTGAACAGGAATGAAATCATTCCAGAGAGGTGAGAAGGTGCAGTGCCGGGCGTGTGTTTAAGGAGTCCCCGGGAAAATGAGGAGAAGACAAGCAAGGGGGAGATGGGACTTGCGACTGGATTTCCGTGTTTCTGGCCCAGGCCGGTGGCTCCTCCTAGGGCCTGGCCTGACCTCTGAGTCTTCACAGACACGGAGTCTCCTTTCGGGCCCCAGGATGGGCTGAGGCCACGATCTTTGAATTGGGGGTGGTGGGAGCTGGCTTGGGGTTGCCTCCCAGTCTGAGTGGAGAGCACTGATGCTAGTCCTTCAAGATGAGCCCCCTCTTCTGGAAAGGGGGACTCTGCAGAGGGAGGGAGTGAGGGGTAGCATCACCCAGGTCCCAGAATACTGGGATTCTTTTTTTCTTTTTCTTTCTTTCTTTCTTTTTTTTTTTTTTTGCTTTTTGGGACAAACCTGGCAATGCTCAGGGCTGACTCCTGGTTCTTCACTCAGGGATCACTCCTGGCGGTGCTCGGGGGACCCTATGGGATGCCAGGGATCGAGCCCAGGTCAGCCACGTGCCAGGCCAATGCCCTCCCCGCTGGGCTATCGCTCCAGCCCCAGACGCTGGGGTAGGGGCCAAAGTACAGCAGGTTGGGCACTTGCTCACATGTGGCTCACCCAGGTTTCATCCCACACATAGGATTCCCCCAAGTCCCATGAGGAGTGAGGCCTGAGCACAGAGCCGGGAGTCAGCCCTGAGCATCTCCGGGAGGGAACCAAAATGAAACAACGAAACAAACAAACAAAAAACAAAGTGGAGGGAAGCAGGAGAGATGAAAGGTTCGGTCAAGCCAGCCGGGGGTCCTGCCCCCCAGGAGGGATCTCTCGTCTCCCAGGAGGGGCCCCCACTCTGTGTGACACTCAGCAACGGCTCTCAGCGTCCAGCTGGACCCGGACACGTGCTCTCTGGCGGGTGCAGGTGGCCCCCGAAGCCGTCATGGGCGCCTTGAGCCATGAGCAGGTCAGGGAAAGCCCATCAGGACGTTCCCCAGGGAGGAACAGAAGCGCCCTCGAGGGAGAAGGACCAGGAGAGACCCTCCCGGCCACACACAGCATCTCTGCTCTGATGCGGGTTCTCCATGGACCGAGTGAGGGAAAGAGCCACGGCCACTGGGACACGCGTGGGTGGGATTTGCAGCCCAGGATGGGGACTCTGGTGCCACCAGGGATGCCAGCTCGGAACTCCAGCTCGGAATCTTCCCGTCTCTTCCGGCTGCCTGGAGCTGTCCCGACAGACAAGTGAACCTTTCTCTGGGCTGCTGGAGGAACAAGGGGCTCTTTGATAAGGAAGACAGGTCACAAAGCAAACCCCTGTCTGGGGCGAGAGCACAGCCGTGAAGGAGTTTGCTTTGCACGCAGCCAACCCGGGGTTCCACCCCCGGCATCCCTTAGGGTCCCCCGAGCCCCGCCAGGAGTAATTAAAAAGGGTTAAACTGAGGCTGGAGCAATAGCACAGCAGGGAGGGCATTTGCCTTGCACACGGCCAACCCGAGTTCGATCCCCGGCATCCCATAGGGTCCCCCAAGCACTGCCAGGAGTGATCCCTGAGTGCAGAGCCAGGAGTCAGCCCTGAGCACTGCCGGGTGCGGCAACCGCCCTATATAAAAAAAAAATCAAAGAACTGCAAAACACAAGTGTGTACATAGTTTAACTTTTTTTTTTTCTGTTTGGGTCCCACCCGGTGATGCTCAGGGCTGACTCCTGGTTCTGCACCCAGGAATTAATTACTCCTGGCAGTGCTTGGGGGACCCTATGGGATGCCGGGGATCGAACTCGGGTTGGCCGTGTGCAAGGCAAATGCCCTCCCTGTTGGACTATCTCTCCAGTTCCATGAATATTATATTATGATTATTATTATTTAATGAGCATGCCACATATGGGATTTGATATCCCCTTTTCAGTAGCTTATGCTCTGTCACTAAAAACCCCTTGCAGGCAATTTTTTAAAAAATTTATTAGTGAAACACCATGAGGTACAGTTGTAGACTTATAAATTTTTGTGCTTGGGTTTCGATTATACAATGATCAAGTACCCATCCCTCCACCAGGGCCCATTTCCCACCACCACGGGTCCCAGTATCCCTCCCACCCCCCATCCCCCCCAGCCCACCCTGCCTCTGTGGCAGGGCATTCCCCCTTGTTCTCTCTCTCCTTTTGGGTACATACAAGTGGTACTACATGGAAAGTATCATGCTAAGCAAATGAGTCAGAAAGAGAGGGACAGACATAGAAAGATTGTATTCATCTGGGGAACATATAAAGTAACAAAATAGGCAAATTTTTAATTCTTTGACAATGTTGCTTTGCTAAGAAGGTCCCTGTATTCCCACCAGCTTCTCTTACTCCAGAGCAAGTAATTATTCAATTATTTAAAATCCTTGCCTAGGGGCTGGAGCAATAGCACAGCGGGGCGGGCATTTGCCTTGCACGCACCCAACGCACCCAACGTAGGTTCGATTCCCAGCATCCCATAGGGTCCCCTGAGCACCGCCAGGGGTGATTCCTGAGTGCAGAGCCAGGAGTAACCCCAGTGCATCGCCAGGTGTGACCCAAAAAGCAAAACAAACAAACAAAAAAATCCTTGCCTAGGAGAGAGGGAGAATGTGGTACTTAGTTTTTTTATTTTATTTTATTTTATTTTTGGTTTCTGGGCTACACCAGGCAGTGCTCAGCCCTCATGCCTGGCTCAGAACTTAGAATTCACTCCTGGCGGTGTTTGGGGGGACCATATGGGGTCCCGGGGATCGAACTCTGGGTATGCAAGGCCAGTGCCCTCCCCACTGTGCTATTACTCCAGCCCGTTTTGTGTTTCATTTCAACTCAAATTCTAGCAATGCCAAAACATCCTCCCCGCTGTGCTATTGCTCCAAGCCCCACTCATTTATTTTTTGTTTGTGTTTTTGTTTTGTTTTGGAGTCACACCCGGCGATGCTCAGGGCTGACTCCTGGCTCTGCACTCAGGAATCACTCCTGGCAGTGCTCGGGGGACCCTATAGGATGCCGGGGATCGAATCTGGGTCGGCCACATGCCAGGCCAACGCCCTACCCACTGGATTTCCCCTCCAGCTCTTGAATCTTTTCCTTGATGGATTCTGCCTATTTCAAGACTATATGACTTTCCCTTCTCTATTTTAGCTTCTGCTGAAAAGAAAATAGAAGTAAATTTGATTTTTACCTTTAATATATCTGAGACTTTGGGAGTCCTGATTTTATATGGCTGAAGGTACGAATCTAATATTTTTCTTGTTTTCTTTTGTGGGGGGAGGGGCATACCTCCTCAGGGCTGACTCCTGGCACCGTGCACAGGAATCACTCCTGGCATGGCTCAGGGGACCTTGTGGAATTGAACCTGGGTTGGCTGTGTGCCAGGCAAATTCCTCACCTGTTGTCCTATCACTTGGCCCCTGGAGAATTTGTTCTTGAGCTCTCAGAGCGCTTTGTGGCCTAGTAAATCCTGCTTTATCAGGGGGTTCATATCTGGGTATCTTGATTCATTTCCGGAACTTTTTTTTCCCTTTTTGTCTTTCTTCAGTCGGTCACCATCAAGCACGAAGTTCCTGTGGAGTTCATGCCCAGTTGAATCAGCTTCATCAGTGGCTGAATAAATAGCAGTACTCCTACATTAAAAAAAAAAAAAAAGAACGAGGGGCTGGAGAGATAGCACAGCTGGTAAGGCGTTTGCCTTGCACGCGGCCAACCCGGGTTCGATTCCCGGCATCCCATAGGGTCCCCTGGGCATTGCCAGGAGTAACTCCTGAGTGCAGAGCCAGGAGTAACCCCTGTGCATCGCCAGGTGTGACCCAAAAAGCAAAAAAAAAGGAAGTTTCTCATGTTTGGGTTTCAGACACGGGATGTCGCTTCTCCAACGTTCACTTTCCGCCTCCGAAGTCCCCAGCTCCCAGCCTGCCTCTGTGACAGGCCCTTGAATGATAGATTTCAGGCACTGTGGTTTTCACTCCCATCACTGGTCCCATAGGAGCGAAAGCACAGCGGGGAGGGCGTTTGCCTTGCACGCGGCCGACCCAGGTTCGATTCCTCCGTCCCTCTCAGAGAGCCCGGCAAGCTCCCAAGAGTATCCCGCCCACACAGCAGAGCCTGGCAAGCTCCCCGTGACGCATTCGATATGCCAAACACAGTAACAACAAGTCTCACGATGGAGACGTGACTGGAGCCCGCGCGAGCAACTCGATGAAGAACGGTGCGACGGTGCTACTGGTTTCATGCTTATGTCTTCCAACCTTCCAGAGCCCCTCTCTCCTCCAGAGGGACCCCTGCCCTCCCCCACTGCCGCATGTTCTCTCCCTATCCTGTCCCCTCTCCACACCCCGCCCCAGGCCAAAGTCACAAACTTCCTATTGAAGACCAGTTCTGTTCTTCATTTGCTGGTTTCACTTTGTTTGATTTGTTTTGTTTTGTTTTGGCTTTTGGGGTCCCACCCAGCGATGCTCAGGGCTGACTCCCGGCTCTGCACTCAGGATTCACTCCTGGCGGTGCTCAGGGGACCCTATGGGATGCTGGGGATCGAACCTGGGTCGGCTGCGTGCAGGACAAACACCCTGAACTATCATTCTGGTTTGGACATTTGCTCTCTGCCAACTAATTCTTCATTTCCCACATATGAGGGGGGTTATTCTGTGTCTGGCCCTCTGAGTCATTTCACTCATTGGATCCATCCACATAGCAGCGAAGTACTTAATTTCGTCTTTCCTGACCATCTTTCTTAGTTTCTCTGGGGAACCTTATTTCTCTAGAGTCCGTGCCTTCAACCCAAAGACAAACACCATTTTACAAATACCTGCAACCCACTCTCAGCCCTGGGCCATTGGCCTCGGGGAAACCAGCCCTACTGAATGAGAACGTGTGTGCGGATTGCATGGAGATCAAATAACTGAAGAGCAAATTTAGGGCCTTTTGGCAGTTCTTCAGGACTGCTCTCTGGATGGGAGGGTTCTGATGCTTTTCGTTTTCTTCACACGGATTCAAGTTCCTACTTTTATTTCTCCACGTCCCACAAGGAACATGCAAGAACTGGTCTGGATGATGAAACACTTGATTTCAAAGATTTTTGAACCTGCAGTGTGTGTGTGTAAGTGTCTGGCTTTGATTTCCGGGACTGCACAGGTACAGAACAGGGTGTGAATGAGACCCCTACCACCCCCAAAAAATTTCCTTTGAAGGGATGTAATTTTTTTTTTTTTTGCTTTTTGGGTCACACCCGGAAACGCACAGGGGTTCCTCCTGGCTCTGCACTCAGGAATTACCCCTGGTGGTGCTCAGGGGAACGCTATGGGATGCTGGGATTCGAACCCAGGTCAGATGCATGCAAGGCCAACGCCTTCCCCACTGTGCTGTTGCTCCAGCCCCTATGGATGGATCAGATATTGATCAAGGTGCTGAACTGGGTGATGGACCAGATATTATTATTATTATTATTTTGCTTTTTGGGTCCCACCCGGCGATGCTCAGGGCTGACTCCTGGCTCTGCACTCAGGGATCACTCCTGGCGGTGCTCGGGGGACCCTGTGGGATGCCGGGAATCGAACCCAGGTCGGCTGCGTGCAAGGCAAACGCCCTCCCCGCTGTGTTATCGCTCCAGCCCCCAACGCTCAATTCTTGAGTGGAGTTGGAGAGTGCCATGCCGTGTGGTGGGTCAGAAAGGCAAAGCGAAGTCGAGCTCCTGAGCTTGCTCCTTTGTGGGGTGTAAGGAAATGACGGGATTAGGCAATCCTAACGCAAAAACTGAGGTCTGATCACAGACCGGGGGTGGCGAGATATTTTTGTTTTAGTTTGGGAGGGGGGTCACGCCTGGCGATGCTCAGGGCTGACGCCTGGCGCTGCACGCAGGGATCACTCCTGGCGGTGTTCGGGGGACCCTATGGGATGCCGGGAATCGAACCCACGTCTGCTGCATTCAAGGCAAGTGCCCTACCCCCTGGACCCTCTCTCTGGCCCCTGATGGTGGAATCTTGACACCCTGGTGGAAAGATTAATGTAACTGTGTATAACTGTATATAACTGTGTATGATAGTGCAGCAGCACTATTGGAAATTATGATACTCAGACACAGAAATCAACTGAAAGCAGGGCCAGAGCCATAGGACAGCGGATAAGGCGTTTGCCTTGCGCGTGGCCGACCCAGGTTCGATTCCTTTGCATCCCATATGGTGCCCTGCTCACAGAGGCAGGAGGAAGCCCTGAGCACCTAACCCAAATACCAAAACAAAGTGCTGCCAGCCTTTACCACTGAGGAGTGGGGAGGCCCTATGGGACCCTGGACAAAAGGAGGCAGCTCAGACTCTGCATGGGGGGAGAGATGGGGGTCCCAGCCCCCTGCCCCTGCTGCCCAGGAATTAATCTGACTTGCCTGGCCCACGCCAACTGGGGTTTGATCTCCCACATCCCTCAAGGTCCCCCAAGCACCGTCAGGAGTGACTCCTGAGCACACAGCCCCGAGTGAGCCCTGAGCATCGCCAGGGGCAGCCCCTCAACCAAACCAAAACAACGACGACGCTTGAGAAATTTACCTGGAGTAGTTCCGGAACACTGCAGGTGTGACCCCCAGCAACCCTACCCAGAACAACAACAACAACTCACATACCCCAGGGGCTGGGGAATGGGGGGTGGTGGTGGAGAAAAGACCAAACAGCCGGAAATCATGGTCCCCGCCCCCAGCTCTGGGAGTTAACTTTTTCTGAAAACTCGAGGGATGAATTTGCTTTGCTGAGACGCGCAGGGGGATGCCTGGTGGATGTCTGGGGCTCGGGTGCGCTTTTTTCCAACGCCTGCATCTGAGAGAGACCCGCGTCGAGACCCGCATCCTAGACCTGCAGAGTCCCCTTTCTCCTGATCCTTGCCCCCACCCGCGCGCCAAAGACCTTCCACAGTGCGCAAGTACCAATTCGAAGCTGGACATCCAAGAAATAGCCAGTGAGCGAATGCTTCTCCCCACGGGGCGAAAGGAGGGGATCCGAATAGATCACGGGGGGGGGGGGTGATGAGAGAGGCTCGATCTTTAGGGATCCAGGGAGGAGGCGCGGGGCCTCGGCCCATGGGTTCCCGGAGATCGCAGGGCGCCCCGGCCGAGTGTCCAGCCGGGGACGCGCCTTTCTGCACATCTGGCACTGCAGCCCGGCTCGGGACTCTTCCTCTGGGTCTGGGGGTGGGGTGGGGTGGAGACAGCGACACGCGGGCGCGTGCACCGGATGCATACAGGCCAGCCACGCGCGCACAGGGCACTGTGGCCATCCACGCGCGCTCACCGAGACCCCCACGCGTGCCCAAGGGGTCCCCCGAGACGCGTCCGCATGCCCAAGGCCCCCTCTGGAGGCGCGCGCTTGCCCAAAAGGATACCCTGAACCCCCCGTGCGTGCTTAAGGGATACGCCGAGACACGCGCGCGTGCCCAGAGAGCCCCCAGACCCGCGCTAGTACCTAAGGGCCCCCCTCCAGATACGCGCTAGTGCCCAAGGGGCCCCCCCAGACACGCCCCAGAGCCCAAGGGATACCCCGAGACGTGCGCGTGCCCAAAGAGTCCCCAGACACTCGTTCTTGCCCAAGACCCCCCTCTCGAGTGGCGCGAGGGTGCCCAAGGGGTCCCCGAGATGCACGCGCGTGCCCAAGAGACCCCCCCCAGGACAAGCGCGGGTGTCCAGCTGCACAAGCGTCAGCTATGCGAGCGCGTCCAACGGGTCCCCGAGTCGCGCGCGCGCTCCCAAGGGGTCCCCAAGGTCCGTGCGCGTGCCCAAGGGCTCCCCAGTCGCGCGCGCTCCCAAGGGGTCCCTAAGGTCCGTGCGCGTGCCCAAGGGCCTCCCGAGGCGCGCGCGCGCTCCTAAGGGGTCCCCGAGGCCTGTGCGCGTCCCCAAGGGCCCCCCGAGGCGCGCGCGCGTGCCCAAGGGGTCCCCAGTCGCGCGCGCTCCCAAGGGGTCCCCAAGGCCCGTGCCTGTCCCCAAGGGCCCCCGAGGCGCGCGCGCGTGCCCAAGGGGTCCCCCGTCGCGCGCGCGCCCAAGGGGTCCCCAAGGCCCGTGAGCGCGCCCAAGGGGTCCCCGAGGCGCGGGCCCCGAGACGCGCGCGCGCCCGAGAGCAGCAGCGTCAGCCGCGCGCGCGCCCGGGGGTCCCGCCGGCGCCGCCCCCGCCACACGCCGACGCAGGCGCGCGCCCGCCGCGGCCCCGCGCCCATCGCAGGCTCCTCCCGGGCGGGCCGGGCGGGCGGGAGTGTCGCCGACGCCCGGGGTCCCGCCCTCGCCGCGCCCGCCGGCGCCCGCGCTGCTCCCAGTCCCGGGGCTCCAGGCGCGGCCGCCGCTCTGCCCGCCCGAGGGGCCGCCTGGAGCGCTGGCGCCGCGCCCCGGGCCCGGCTGCGGGGGCGCGGGCCGGCGGGGGCCGGGGGGCCGCCCTCAGCGCCCCCCGCGAGCCGAGGTAAGCGGGGCCCGCGGGGGGCGCGGCGGGGGGGACGCGCCGGCCACTCCCGGAGGCCCGGAGGCCGCCCGGGTCCCCGCGCGGGGCCTCGCGGGCCTCCCCGGGAACGCGGAGCCCCCCCAAACCCGGGACGCGCGCTCCTTCCCCTCCCCGCGGTGGGTGGGTTTCGGGGAGGGGGTCCCGGCGCCCCGATTTCTCGAGTTCTGACCTCCGGGGGCGGCGGGGGGCCCGGCTGGGGCGCTTTGGGGCTCCCCCACCCCCCACTTCCCGGCAGCCGAGCTGGGGGGCCCGCAGGCCCCACGCAGGCCATTGGAGAAGCGGGGGTCCCCCCAGCTCCCCAGCGCCCTGCCGCCCCCTCCCTCCCTTCATCCCTCCCTCCCTCTCCCCGAGGGGCCGCCGCGCGCTCAGCCTCTGTCTTGCTTTTGCAAGGCCTCCGGCCCATTCATTCCCTTCCGGGGGCCCCCAGCACCCCACGGCCGGGCCAGAGCCCCCCTGGGCGTCCCCAGGTGACCAGCCCGCCGGCCTGCGCGTCACCCGCGGGCTGGGGGTGGGGGGGAGACGACGCGGGGCTGGGTTGGCGCGCCTGGCGTCCGGCCAGACCCCAGCCGGCAGGCAGGCAAACTCCGGAGCCCGCCCCGGGTCGCCCCGCGTCTCCTGCTCCGACCCGGCTTCGGGGAGAACTTTGCAGATTCCTCCTGAAAATGTTGTTGCCGTTGTTATTGTTGTTGTTTGTTGTTGAGCCACAGCCGGCGGTGCTCGGGGACCCGATGGGACGCCGGAGATGAAACCCGGGTGGGCAAACGCCCTCTCCGGCTCTCTGGCACCTTTGATTTTTGAAAGGAAACGGTCTATGGAATTTGGGGGGAGGCGGCGTTTAGCATCGCCCACCAGGATGAGTCCTAGTGACCTTTCACTTGGGTGCTGCTGGGCCATGCCCCTCTGAAGTGGGAGACCCAGTGGGTGCTTCAAAGGGATCTGGAAGAGCAGAAGGCTGTGTGGGGGGGCCCCCCAGGGTGGCAGCCAGCGCTTGCCCGGTTTTGCCCACCAGCCTTTGGCCATTGTCAACGCCCGCTTGGAGTCTGGTTCCCGGTAAACCAGGAGGTGCCCGGGAGGGTTTGTACTGGGAAATGGGGTTAGCAGGCTGTACCCCAATATTTCCCGCCAGCATTTCTTTTGAACCCAGCGGGCAGGTGGGCATTCAGAAAATCGTTTGGGCGTTGACCAGGAAAAACGGGGAACAGAGAGACCTGGGTGAGATGTAGGGGGCATCTAGGGGGGCTTCTTGGCCCAGGTTGGTGTCATCTGCCCGTCCCAGGAAGTTCGTTCTCGGCCAGCAGAGTTCGGCCTCTTGGGCGCTGCTTTGGTGTGGTCGTTTGACCGATGCCATCCGCCTGCTTCTGGGCTGGAATTTCCCTCTCTCCTTGGTGGGGCCTTTCTCTTCATTGCCTGGTAGGAACTTGTGGGCTTCCGAGGCTCCTGGGAATCGCCCTGGAGGCGGCTGGGGGTGGGCTGGGCGCTTGTCCCAAATCAGAGTTCGCCCCAAAGCGGCTCTTCCTTTGGGAGCTGACTCAGAGTGTGTGCAGGGCGGTGGTGAGTGGCCGGTGACGCCCCAGGCTGATTCAGAGGCCCAGGGTTTGAGCTCCTGGCCAGCGAGTGTGGGCCCCCTGGGCGTTGGTGACGGGACCCTGATCGGCCTGGCCTGGCGGAACCCAAGTCCAAGCGGTGACCTGTCCACTCGGTCATCTGGATAGCCGCAGTAGCATCCCTCAGACCCCCTGAGGACTTGGAACACCCTTGGAACACCCCCCCCCACACACACCCACCCACCAAACCCCTCACCCACAGTTAAAGGTGGGGTTGTCTGTCCCCGTTCTTTTCCAAGTTGGATTATTTTTGTTATTTCGGGGGCCAAAGTCAGAATGTAGGGCTTGGGGGCTCGAACTCGGGGCTCCTGTGGGTTCTTTTTGGGTCCCAGCTGGTGATGTTCAGGGCTGCCTCCCGGCTCTGCACTCAGGGATCCCTCCTGGCGGGGCTCGGGGGACCCTAGGGGATGTCGGGATTGAACCCGGGTCGGCCGCGTGTGAGGCCAGCACCCTCCCCGCTGTGCCATCGCTCCGGCCCCTGGCTTGGGTCTTGGAGGCGTGTTTCGGGAACCGAGTGAGTAACTGAGGCTTCTCCAGGGCGAGTCCCCGTCCAGGGCCTTGTGTTGCAGCCAGACGGTAGGTGGGGCACCCTGGTACCGCCCCTCGGAGCAGAGGTGGGCAGATTGTCTCCTCCTGAGGGTCCTGGGTCTTGGTCTCAGTACCCCCCGGAGGAGGGAAACTTATTGTGGCAGACGTCAGACAGCGATACTCACTGGGTTCTGTGGAAGCACCCAGAAGCCTGCCTCGGCTTGCAGGCAGGGCTGGGCACTGGGATCAGCGTTGTAAGCATCTCTGGCGATTTGCGGGGGCCTTGGACACGTGCGTGCGGTAGGTACCGGGTGCCCAGTCCTGCGCGCCCTTCCCTGCCAGGCTGTTAGGCTGTTACGCTGTTATTTAAGCTTTGATAACTCACCCACCCCCACTCACCCAAGTTTAATTTTACTAGTTGCAGTTGCAACAAGAAAGAACTTGAAGGACTGCGTCGAGGTGAGCGCGAGTTTGTGCTTGAGGCCGGAGCAGGGAGGGCCACCGGGTTCTGCTTGTGGTGTTGGTGGGAGGCCGGTGCCCACCTGGGCAGGGGTCCCGCCGCCCAGTGCCCTCTGCATGGAAGAGGCTTCCAGGGCTGCCACCAGGCAGGGCAGGCGCCCGCCGTGATGGATGGGAAGGGAATTAACCCATTACTCAAGGTCTGTCATGTGTCAGGGAACCGGAGGAAGAGAAAATGAACTCCCTCTGCCAACGCGTGAGGCAGGGCGAGTGTTTGAAAAATTAGGACTTGCGAGTCTGAGCCCCGAACGACGCACACGGAGGAGAATGTCTTGATTTGGGGGGAGGGGTGTCGGGAGGGATGTTTTGGGTTGGCGGGGGCTACACCCAGCCTTGATCTAGGACTGCGGGTCCAGGATGGCACCTGGGTGCCAAGGTTCCTTGCGTCTTCTCCCCGGCCCTGGGGGAGGGTTTGTGACTAAATATGTGTGTGTGTGTGTGTGTGTGTGTGTGTGTGTGTATGTGTGTGGTTTTGGGATTACCCTAGCTGTGTTCTCAGCAACGATCCGTGAAGATGCTTCGGTGATCTTGGGGTGTCCGGGATGGAATTGGGGTCTTTAGGAAATGGCCTTTATTTTTGTCTGATCTCGCCAACTCTGGTTAGGATTTCTTCTTTTTCTTTTTTTTGGCTTTTTGGGTCCCACCCGGCGATGCTCAGGGCTGACTCCGGACTCTGCGCTCAGGGATCACTCCTGGCAGTGCTCGAGGGACCCTGGGGGATGCTGGGGATTGAACCCGGGTCTGCCACGTGCCAGGCCAACGCCCCTCCCCGCTGTGCTGTCTCTCTAGCCCTGGTTAGGATTTTTATCTATTTAGTAAATATTACTATTGCTTTGGCTTTGGGGCTACCCCGGCGGTGCTCAGGGACTTGGCTCATGGCCTGCGCACCGGGTCTCTCCTGGTGGGGCTCAGGGAACTCGTGGGGTGGCATGGAACCTTCTGGGCCTGCCATGTGCAAAGTAAACGCCCCCCCCCCCCCCCATCTCTGGCCCTGGGCTAGGGTTTTGATGATTTTTGCCTTTTTGGCCACACCCAGCAAGTTCTCAGGGCTGACTCCCGGCTCTGCACTCAGGAATCACTCCTGGCAGTGCTCGGGGGACCCTATGGGATGCCGGGGATCGAACCCAGTTCGGCTGCGTGCCAGGCCAGCGCCCGCCCCACACTGTTCTATGGCCCGGGGTAAGATTTTTTTGAGTGTTGAGACACGCCCGAGAGGGCCTGCCAAGTGGACGTGGCCGCCCTGTTCTGAACTTAGCTGGGGTCCCCGGGGCCCGGCACCTTCCCTCACACCCAGAGTGCAGCCAAGATCGCGCCGTTCCTGGTGGTGGTCCATCCTCCTCCGATGAGTGGTTCAAGGTGGCCAAGACCTCATGCTGCGGCCCCCAGCACCCTGGGTGGCCGCCTCCCGCCCCCCCGAACCCTGTTCACCCCAAATCTTTTTCCCACTGCTTTTTGCTTATTTGTTTTGGGTCCCACCCGGTGATGCTCAGGGCTGACTCCTGGCTCATGCACTCAGGAATTACACCTGGCGGTGCTCACGGGACCCTAGGGGATGCCGGGGATCGAACCTGGGTCGGCCACGTGCCAGGCCAACGCCCTCCCCGCTGTGCTATCGCTCTGGGGCTCTGGGCCTGAACTTGCCGTTTTCAGCCCCTTCAATGTGCATCCGGGCCCCCTGTTGTTCGCTGGGGTCTGGACCAAGCCCCAGGATGTTTCTCAGCTTCCCTCCCCCCGAGCTCCGGCCCCCTGTCCCCCCCAAACCTCGCCCACCCCTCCCCCCACTTCTCATCACACCCTCAGATCTTTCCACGACCTGCCTTTGCTGGTTTGGCTGGTTCGCGCTATCTCAGCAGGGTGTGTGTGTGTGTGTGTGTGTGTCTCAGTATATGAGAGTGAGTGTGTGAGAGACTGAGTGTACGAGAGTAGTGTTGCGTGTGTGTGTGTGTGACTGTGTATATGAGTGTGTGTGACAGTTTCTGTGTGGAACAGTGTCACTATATGAGTGTGTGTGACCGAGAATGTGTGTAAGACTGAGTATACGAGAGTTGTGTTGTGTGTGTACGTGTGACTGTGTGTGACCGAGAATGTGTATGAGACTGAGTGTATGAGAGTGTGTGTATGTGTGACTGTCAGTGGGTGTGTGTGACTGAGCGTGTGTGTGAAGCAGTGTGCGTATATGAGTGTGTGTTACTGTGAGTGTGTGGAAGGCAGAGTGTGTGTGTGAGTGTGTGTGAGACAGTGTGTGAGTTTGTGAGTGTGTGAGACTGAGACAGTATATGTGTGTGTGAGACTATGAGTGTGTGTGTGTGTGTGTGTGTGTGTGCGCGCGTGCGTGTTTGTGCTCACTTACTAACTCACATTTTTGGGCTTGGGGGCCAGACTGGCAGTGCTCGGGGCTCACCCCCAGCCTCCTACTCCTGAGGGGCCATGGGGTACTTTGCTAAGTCCTCCCCCCCTCCCTCCCTTACACTTTTGGGTCCCACCCGGCGATGCTCAGGGCTTCCTCCTGGCTCTGCGCTCAGGACTCACTCCTGGCGGTGCTCGGGGGACCCTAGGGGATGCTGGGGATCGAACCCAGGTTGGCTGCATGCAAGGCAAACGCCCTCCCTGCTGGACTATCTCCAGTTCCATGAATATTATTATTATTATTATTATTATTATTATTATTATTATTATTTTGGCCTTTTGGGTCCCACCCGGTGATGCTCAGGGCTGACTCCCGGCTCTGTGCTCAGGGCTGACTCCCAGCTCTGCTCAGGGCTCACTCCTGGCAGGGCCATGTGTGGCGCGAGGGATTGAACTCGGGTCGGCCACGTGCAAGACCAGCACCTTAAAACCCTGAGGTTTTCTGAGGTTCAGAGTAAGTCTTTCTCTGTGTCTCTGTCTCTGTCTGTCTGTCTCTCTGTGTCTCTGTCTCTCTCTTTCTCTCCTTCTGTCCATTATAGTTTGCATTGCATGCATTAAGATGTCTTCCTGCTTGTCCCTCTCCCTCCTTTCAGCACTCAGTTCCTGCCCAGAGTGACCATTCCCAACTCCCGCTATCTTTAGTGGTCCCTTCTCTGTCCTGCACTTTTCTCTGTGCCCGTGTGTGTTTGCTTTTGGGTTGGCCCTACCCCCCTTGGGGAGGGCGTGGTTCCACGCGAAGATTTAGGGTCCTCCCACCCTTCCACCGAGCTGGGGAGGGAAGTTGGTGCTCGAATGTGGGTGGAGGGGGGGACTCTTGCCCCAGATGCTGGCGGGGCGGGGGGTGATCATAAGGCAAGTGCACCCCACCCTAGCCGTAAAGCGCCCCCTCGGGCCCCCATGTCTGCACAGGGGCTCGTGGCAGCTCAGCAGGATCCTGTGTTCATGTAGGAGTCAAGCCTGGGGAGGGGCGGGCAAACCACCCCGTCCTTTTCCTGTTTATTCGAGGTTTCAGCCTCCCTAGCGGAGAAGCAGGTGTTTCGCTTCGGTCCACCCTGCACCCCAAGGAGCGTCTCTTTTGTTTGTTGGTTTGGGGGCCACTCCCAGCAGTGCTCAGGGCTGACTTGTGGCGCTGTGCTCAGGGCTCACTCCTGACTCTGTGCTCATGGCTGACTCCCGGCTCTGTGTTCAGGGCTCACTCCTTATTCCATGCTCAGGGCTGATTCCTGGCTCTGTGCTCAGGGCTGACTCCCGGCTCTGTGCTCGGGGCTCACTCCCAGCTCTGTGCTCAGGGCTGACTCCCGGCTCTGTGCTCAGGGCTCACTCCTGGCGGACTGAGGGCAGGAGGGCAGGGATTCCTCAGGGATGCCGGAATTGTCTGTGTGTGGAACTTTTTTACTTTAATTTTATTTTTCACTTAGATTTTTTTTTAAGTTTCTAAAAAAATTTAGTTTTTTAATTGAATCATAGTGAAACACACAGTTGCAAAGTTGTCCATGGTTGGGTTTCAGTCCTACAGGGTTCCAACCCCCACCCCTCCACCAGGGCACATTTCCCAGCGCCAGGGTCGCCAGGGTCCCTCCAATCACTTCCCCGACTCTATGACAGACACTTCTCACCCTCCTCTCTCTCTCTTTTTATCTCTCTCTCTGTCTCTCACTTTGTCTCTGTGTCTCTCTGTCTCTGACTCTCTCTGTACCTCTTCACTGTCTTACTCTGTCTCTTTCACTTTGTGGATTTCTCTGTCTCTGTGTCTGTCTCTCTGCCTCTGTCCTTCTCTGTGTCTCTCTTTGTCTGTCTCTGTCTCCTCTCTGTCTCTCTCTTTCTGTCTCTCCTTCTGTCCATTATGGTTTGAACTGTATGCATTAAGATGTCTTACTGCCTGTCCCTCTCCCTCCTTTCAGCACTCAGTTCCTGTCCAGAGTGACCATTTCCAACTGTCGCTGTCCTCGTGGTCCCTTCTCTGTCCTGATGGTTGGAAGCTCACCACGGGCTATACAGGGTGCAAAGCTCAGCTCGGCAGCCAGGAACCCTAACATTCGGCCAGGACACCCCAAACTCACAGGCTATCTTTTACCCGGCCTAGGCACTGCCCCTCCCTGCTGTCCGTTAGCTATTTTCAGGATCCTGCAGAAATGCCCCTAGCGACCCCCGTAGCTCGGTGACCCCCGTTTCCCCTGTTTTCTGAGCATCCTGTGCTGTGTTGACTCAGTTCCTTGTCAGTTGCGGGTCTTTCTTATGTTGAAAACGCCGGAGTGGGTGGGATGTAGCCTGGGACCCCTGTTTGAGCTCCCTCGAGGGACGGGCTGATGGCAGTCTGCCATGAACAAACAAAGGCAGTTGGAGTTGGACTATTTGTTTGCTTTTTGGGTCTCACCCGGCGATGCTCAGGGCTGACTCCCGGCTCTGCACTCAGGAATCACTCCTGGCGGTGCTTGGGGGACCCTAGGGGATGCTGGGAATCGAACCCTGGTCCGCCGCTTGTGAGGCAAATGCCCTCCCCGCTGTGCTATCGCTCTATCCCCAGGCTTCATTCATTTCCAGGCCTTTCCAGCTGGTCAGAGTTGGAGGTGGGTGGGACTATATTCTGCACATTCACCTGCATCGATAGGTGTGTAGATACATTTTCCTACATCATGTGCAGCTGACGTATGCCATTATTCCTCTGCATGTGTGTGTATATAAAGCTTCTTGCTTTATTTTTTTCCCCTCCTAGGTGAGGGGAGAAATAAATGGGCAGCGACTTCAGGTTCTTGACCTTTTATTTTTAAGTAGTGAGTCCCCGTGAGCCAGGGGAAGGGAACCGGGATTCTTCCTCTTGCTCTTCCAATGCAGAAACGCGCTCCCGAATCTTTGCAACTCCTTGCTGGCTGCCGGTGGTGTTTGCAGGTCTGGGCTCTCTCTCTCTTTGTGGTGGGAATGATTTGTTTTTTTGTCCGCAGGGGCCCTTATTTGCAAATCAGACCTCTCGCCTGAACCGAAACATTCTTTCTCCCGGAGGCAGCAGACCGCTGAGTGATGGGCAGCCGGGTGGGCCCCCCTGTCTGCCCCAGGATGGCCTGCTGAATATTTATGTTCAGACCCCCTCCTTCCGGGCGGTGCCGGGGTCAGTGGGGGGAGAAATGCATTTGCCGCCTGGCCTCTAGAAGCTTCTATAGCCCCTATTGTGGGAGACCGTGTTGGTTCCCACCAGTTGGAGCCGCTTCGAATGCGACTGGCTGACCCCACCGGCTCTGCCTCCCAAATCTGCCGTGAGAAGAGCCCCCCCAAAAAAAATTGCCGGCGAGTCTCATCACAATTTGCATCTCTCTGAGCACTTTCTGTGCCTTTCCTAGTGCCTGAGCGATCTGCATTTTTTCCTCTTCCCCGAGCTTTTCAGTTTTTCTCCCTCTCCTGAGCCTCTGTTCTTAGGCTTTTTTTTTTGTTTCTTTTGGGGTCACACCCAGCGATGCACAGGGGTTACTCCTGGCTCTGCACTCGGGAGTTACTCCTGGCGGTGCTCAGGGGACCCTATGGGATGCTGGGAATCGAACCCAGGTCGGCCATGTGCCAAGCAGACGCCCTCTTAGGATTTAGAGGATTTCCCCCCCCCCTTTCGCGGCTGAGGCTGCCCCCAGATGAGAGATGTTATCTCTCCGTCTCTGATATTATCTCTCTGATAATATCTCTCACCTCCGAGGGCTTTCCCCCTGTTTGCTATTGAGTGTTCTTCCTGCCACCGTCTTTTTCTTCTTGTCAAGTTTTTCTTCGAGATCCGCACGTGTCTCTGTTTCCTCATGCAGCGCTTACTCCGGAAGAGAAATCGGTGAAACTAATGGGATAATTTTGTTGTGTTTTGGGACCACACCCGGCGGTGCTCAGGGCTGACTCCCGGCTCTGCACTCAGGGATCACTCCTGGCGGTGCTCGGGGGACCCTATGGGATGCTGGGGATCGAACCCGCGTCGGCCGCGTGCCAGGCAGACGCCCTTCCCGCTGGGCTGTCGCTCTGGTCTCTGATGATCCAGCTTTAATTCCCTCAGTGTATTGAAGATTCTCCTGGCCCTGAAAGAGCCTCGAATGTGGCACTTTGTAAAATCTCAGGGCTAGGATGAGGGAGACGTTACTGGTGCCTGCTCAAGGAAATCAACGAACAACAGGGTGACAGTGACACAGTGATTGAAGATTTTAGTTCAGTCTCGTTGCCAGATAGTTTTGTTTTTTGTATGGGGCCACACACACAGATGTGACTCTGAGTGTGTGTGAGTGTATATGACTGTGCATGACTATAAATGAGTGTGTGACTGAGTGTGTGTGTGTGTTTGACTGTGAGTTTGAGTGTTTGTGTATGTGTGTGTGATGTGTGTTTGAGTGTATGACTATGAATGTGAGCATGGCTATGAGTGTGTATGAGTGAATGTATAAGTAAGTGTGTGTACAAGTGTGTATGTGTGTATGACGATAGGAGTGACTATGAATTTGTATGGCTGTGAGTGTGACTTTGTGTGTATGACTGATTATTTAAGTGTGTATGGCTTGTGACAGAGAATGAGTGTGTATGGCGTAAGTGTATGAGTGAGTGTATGAGTGTGTATGACTGTGAGTGACTGTGTTTGGGTATGGCTGTGAGTGATTGTGTGAGTGTGTGTATGTCCGTGAGTGATTGTGAATGAGTGTGTGAATGTGTGTATGGCTGACTGCATGTGTGTGAGTATATTTGACTGATTGTGTGACTGTGAGTGTGTATGACCATGAGTGGCCGTGAATGAGTGTGTGTTTGTGTGTTTGTATGTGTGTGTGTGTGTGTGTGTGTGTGTGCGCTTGCTGGCCTTGCTTTGGGGACTTCAGTCCTGTGTGTCCCTCCTGAGCTGACGCTGACCTTGGCCCTGGTGGCAGGAAGCCCCCCTTGGGAGTGAAGTTGGGGTGTATGATTGGGTGTGGGGGAGGACGCTGCAGGGGGTCCTCAGCTCTTCTAGGGGTGCCGGGAGGCTGGAGCCGGGGGTCCTTATGGGCGCAGGGACCCCCCTGCCCTCCGCTGGGAAGTCGTGGCTCTGCACACACCACCAACAAATAACTCCTTTTGCAGGGGGGGGAGTTGGGGTCTTCCCCAGTGGTGCTCAGGGGCTACTCCTGACTTGGTGCTGGTGGGGCTCTAACCCGGGTCTCCTGCAGGCGGAGAGCACGGTCTGCCTTGACCGCCTCCTGATCAGCACTGAGGGACTCACCACCTCCTTGGTCTTGGATTCCTCACTGGGCCCCACCCTCTGGAGGGTGACCAGGCAGACATGGAGAGGGAACTGCATGTGTGGGGGAGAGGGAACTGCATGTATGGGGGAGAGGGAACTGCATGTGTGGGGGATGCTGGCGTGGTCTCCCCGTTTTCCTCCCTGTTGCTAGCTGCTTAGCACCCCCTGTCTCCCTTCCCTCCCCTCCCCCCTTCCCCTTCTCCTCCTTTTTCTACCTTTCTCCCCTTCTCCCTTCCCCTTCCTTCCTTCCTTCCTTCCTTCCTTCCTTCCTTCCTTCCTTCCTTCCTTCCCTCGCCTCCCATTCCTCCCTCCCTCCCTCCCTCCCTCCCTCCCTCCCTCCCTCTCTTCCTCCTTCCTTCCTCCTTCCTTCCTTCCTTCCTTCCTTCCTTCCTTCCTTCCCTCGCCTCCCATTCCTCCCTCCCTCCCTCCCTCCCTCTCTTCCTCCTTCCTCCTTCCTTCCTTCCTTCCTTCCTTCCTTCCTTCCTTCCTTCCCTCGCCTCCCATTCCTCCCTCCCTCCCTCCCTCCCTCCCTCCCTCCCTCCCTCCTTCCTCCTTCCTTCCTTCCTTCCTTCCTTCCTTCCTTCCTTCCTTCCTTCCCTCGCCTCCCATTCCTCCCTCCCTCCCTCTCTTCCTTCCTTCCTTCCTTCCTTCCTTCCTTCCTTCCCTCGCCTCCCATTCCTCCCTCCCTCCCTCCCTCCCTCCTTCCTCCTTCCTTCCTTCCTTCCTTCCTTCCCTCGCCTCCCATTCCTCCCTCCCTCCCTCTCTTCCTTCCTTCCTTCCTTCCTTCCTTCCTTCCTTCCTTCCCTCGCCTCCCATTCCTCCCTCCCTCCCTCCCTCTCTTCCTCCTTCCTTCCTCCTTCCTTCCTTCCTTCCTTCCTTCCTTCCTTCCCTCGCCTCCCATCCCTCCCTCCCTCCCTCTCTTCCTCCTTCCTCCTTCCTTCCTTCCTTCCTTCCTTCCTTCCTTCCTTCCCTCGCCTCCCATTCCTCCCTCCCTCCCTCCCTCCCTCCTTCCCTCTCTTCCTCCTTCCTTCCTCCTTCCTTCCTTCCTTCCTTCCTTCCTTCCTTCCTTCCTTCCTTCCCTCGCCTCCCATTCCTCCCTCCCTCCCTCCCTCCCTTCCTCCTTCCTTCCTTCCTTCCTTCCTTCCTTCCTTCCATCCATCCTTTCTTCCTTTTCTTTCCCTCCTTCCCTCCCTCCCTCCTTCCTCTCTCTCTCTCTCTCTCTCCCACACACACACACTCTGAACTAAGGAATTGCTTCTGGCGATGCTCAGGGTACTCTATGGGATGCGGGGGATCGAACCCGGGTCAGCCACTGCACGGCAAACCCGCTATGGGAAGTGCTATCTCTCCTTCTGGCCCCTCCTTCTGTTTTCTTGTTTGTGGGTCACACCCAGCCATGCTCAGAGCTGCTTCCTGGCTCAGGGCTCAGGGCTCACTCTGGGGTTGAAACTCAGGGGACCCTGTGGGGTCCCGGAAATTGAACCCAGGTCTACCGCCTGCAAAGCGGTGCCTTACCCTCTGCTCCTTCTCGCTGGGCCCCTGGTGATGCTCTGTTTGGGTTCACGGGTCCGTGCTTTCTTTCTCCAGCCTCTCTGGACTGTGGCTGAGAGCCGGAAGGGGAGGGGGTGCCTCTGGGTGGGATAACGGAGGGAGCACAGAGGAGGGGCAGGGTCAGAGGTGCAGAGTCAATGTCCCCCAGATTCGGGGTGAAGACCTTCCATTCTGTGACCATGAAGGGCTTGGCACTTGCGACCCAATCCCAGCATCTGTCTCATCCTTCGCCTTCAGAATTTCCTGTTTAGAATTTCGTTCGGAACTTTCAGCTGCAGAAGCCAAAACAGAGATTCAAAGAGTTTCAGATCTGAGACAAGATCTCAGACATTTGTTGGTGGACGGAGATTTGGAAATGAGTCTGGTTTAGTTTGGGTTTGGGGGTCCCACCCGGCGATGCTCAGGGCTGACTCCTGGTTCTGCGCTCAGGGATCACTCCTGGTGGTGCTCGGGGGACCCTAGGGGATGCCAGGAATTGAACCCTGGTCGGCCATGTGCCAGGCCAACACCCTCCCCACTGTGCTGTTGCTCGAGCTCCATGAAGATGTTTCTGGAAGAAGGATTTTTTTTTTCTGGTATAAAATGTTTCTTACCAGTGACATCTGAGCAGTGTTGAATGATTTGGACCCCCTTTAGAGTAGCACAAGAAATCTTTGTGATTCTGGGGTGTGGGGTCGAAACAGGGTCCGGCCACTGGCTACCTCTCGGGACATAAATGACCAGCAGTGACTTGACGGCAGTGAAATTGTCTGATGTCTGCCAGTTCTGAAGGAGAAACCGCTGTTCATTTTCAGAGTTTCTTCTAATATAAACTGGGGATTAGCCCTGTCTGACATAATAGGCATCGAATTTGCCAGAACCCACCCACCCTGTATCTCGGGATCAGTGTTTTGTTTCTTTTTTCTTTTTTCTTTTTTTCTGAAATAATTCTGGAATCTTGCAGAAATCATGGAAACGAGATCATCCCTTTTGGGATAAAATGGTGCCTTGCATTCTGTTACCAGTTTCTTTGCTACAATATCTGTAGACGTTGAAATTTACGTGGGGGGGGGGGGTGGGGGGGGAGGCTGGGGATCAGTTTTTGATCCAGTGCAACAATCTGAGTTACTGCTAAAATTTTTTCCATTTTTTTTTAAATGCTGAAGAATGTTACTTGATTTTAAATTCTATTTCTTCAATGGAATCACAGTGAGGTACCCAGTTACAAAGCTGTTCATGATTGGGTTTCAGTCATATAGTGTGGAGAGGGAACTGCATGTGTGAGGGAGAGGGAAGTGCATGTGTGGGGGAGAGGGGACTGCATGTGTGGGGGAGAGGGAACTGCATGTTTTGGGAAGAGGGAACTGCATGTGTGGGGGAGAGGGAACTGCATGTGTGTTGCAACACCCATCCCTCTACCCGGGGCACATTCCCCACCACCAATGTCCCCAGTTTTGCAACCCCCACCCACCCCATGGCAGGAACTCTCTCTCTCTCTCTCTCTCTCTCTCTCTCTCTCTCTCTCTCTCTCTCTCCTCTCTCTCTTTTGGGCGTTACGGTTTGCAATACAGATACAGAGAGGTTCTCATGTCTACCCCTTGCCCTCCTTTCAACACTCAGCTCTTGTCCAGAGTGACCCCGTCCAGCTACTATTGTCAGACTGGCCCCTTCTCTATCCTAACTGCCCTCTGTCCCCCCCCCACACACACACTTGTGGCAACTTCCACCACTGACCAGTCCTCCCAGCCGCTGTTGTCACTGGCCTTTGATACTAGTCTCGTACGATTTTTTTTTTAATATCCCACAAATGAATGCGTTCATTCTATATCTGTCCTGCCTCTTCTGACTCATTCCACTCAGCATGAAATTCTCCATGTCCATCCATTTATAGGCAAATTTCATGACTTCATTTAAAAAAATGTTCTTTTCCCCCTGGGTTTGGGGTGTGCGGAGCTCAGGAACTCAAGGCCATGCCAGGGACTGTGTGGTAGGAGATTGAACCAGGGTCGACCATATGCAAAGCACACACCATAAACCCTGTACCCTTTTGTGTGTGTGTGTGTGTGTGTGTGTTTTACTTTTTGGGTCACACCGGGTGATGCACAGGGGTTCCTCCTGGCTCTGCACTCAGGAATTACCCCTGACGGTGCTCAGGGGACCTATGGGATGCTGGGAATCGAACCCGGGTTGGCCGCACGCAAGGCAAACGCCCTACCTGCTATGCTATGGTTCCAGCCCTCTCTGTACCAGAAGTTTTTTTTTTTTTTTTTTAAATTTGGCTTCGGGGAGGCTTTTTTAAAGCATCTTGGCTTCTCCGAACTCGAGAGATGTCCCCTGCAGATGGACGAGGGGGCAGCCCTCATTTACTCATGCTGGTCAGTAAATGAACAATATTGATGTCAGATTCGCCCTCGCATATGTGACCCTCCGGATGCCTTCCAAACTGGTTTCAGTTGAATGCGTTGGTCGGTGACAGAAATATTAGTGCCTTTCGTGAGATTTTCTGGACAGGTTTCTGGTTCTCTCTGGCATTTTTGTTTTTGTTCTGTTTCGTTGGTTTTGGCCACACCTGGCGGTGCTCAGGGCTGACTCCTGGCTCTGTGCTCAGGAATCACACTCCTGGAGGTTCAGGGTGCCAGGAATTGAACCCGGGTCCTCCACATGGAAGGCAAGCACCTCCCACTGTGCTATAACATTTTTTTTTCCCTCACACCTGGCAATGCTCAGGGCTGACTCCTGGCTCTGCATTCAGGAATTAGTCCTGGCGATGCTCTGGGGACCCTATGGGATGACGGGGATCGAACCCGGGTCGGCTGTGTGCCAGGCCAACGCCCTCCCCACTGTGCTATTGCTCCAGCCCTGTAACTTCTATTACGAGAACAAACTGGGTGTCCTGTGAGTTTGCCTGGACAGACACACCCCAGACTTGGGTTTGAAACCCTGTACTTCATGCCAGAGCCTACGCCGATGCTGACTGGTGTCTAGAAGTGACCTGCTTGAGAGAGATTAGCTCAGCGGGGAGGGCGTTTGCCTTGAATGCAGCTGACCCAGGTTCGATCCCCGGCATCCCATAGGGCCCCCTGAATGCCAGGAACACCAGGAATGATTCCTGAGCGCAGAGCCAGGAGTCAGCCCTGAGCCCAGCCAGTTGTGGTCCAATCATGATTTCAGTGATCATGGCAAGAGAAAAAGATTTGATGGGCCAGAGAGATAGTCCAGCGGGGAGGCCATTTCCCTGGAACACGGCCAACCCAGGTTTGATCCCAGGCATCCCATAGGGTCCTCCGAGCACCGCCAGGAGTGATCCCTGAGCGCAGAGCCAGGAGTCAGCCCTGAGCATCGCCGGGTGTGACCTCCAAAAAAGAAAACAGAATGAAGGTCAGTGTCCCACAGCTGTCGAGAGGGGAATTTCTCCCGGTGTTTCTGGACACGATGCTGGCTTGCAGATGTCTCCTCAGAGGTCAGCCCTTGAAACATGAACGCCACATTGCTGAAAGTGTTGTTTAGACAAAAGCTGGGCTTGCTCCGGCCTCTTGCCAGAGCTGGGAAGAGGAACAGGACCAGTTCAGCCAGGGGATGGTACCTGACCTGAATCCGTCAGAATTGCCTCGTTTCTGGGGTTTTGGGGTGTTGTAGTCTTCAGAGTCTTCTTCCCAGACCCATCAGTGGATTATTTTGGGAGAGATGGTCACACCTGGTGATGCTCAGGGCTACTTCTGGCTCTGTGCTCAGGGATCACTCCTGGCGGTGCTCGGGGGACCCTATGGGATGCTGGGAATCGAACCCGGGTCGGCCATGTGCAAGGCAAACACCCTCCCCGCTCGGACTGTAACTCTGGCCCCAAATAGGTGCTTTTTAAAACGGGCTTGCAGGTGACATTCTTGGCTTTCCTGGGTACTCTCTGGCTTTTTGAACTTGCACAAAGAATCAGTAAATCAGAGATGTGGGCCCTTCTCCCTGGGCTTGTATGAGCTGGGGTACGTGAGTGCCCTTAGTTTGTTGTGCTCAGTAACTGTGGGTACCCTTATCTCAGAAAGGATGCAGAATCTCACTCCTGGGCTGGGGCTGGTGACTGAAAGTCACCCTTAACCTCAGAGTCCACTCCCAGCCAGGCCAGTGGGTGGCCACTTTGCAGGGTTTAGCTTACCAGAGACTCGTGAAACCGGGCTGGAGCGATAGCACAGCGGAGAGGGCGTTTGCCTGACACGCGACCGACCCGGGTTCGATCCCTGGCATCGCATAGGGTCCCCCGAGCCCCGTCAGAAGTAATTCCTGAGTGCAGAGCCAGGAGTCAGCCCTGAGCATCGCCGGGTGTGACCCAAAAAGCACCGTAGCACTGTCCTCCCGTTGTTCATCGATTTGCTCGAGCGGGCCCAGTAACGTCTCCATTGTGAGACTTTGTTGGTACTGTGTTTGGCATATCGAATATGTCACAGGGAACTTGCCAGGCTTTGCAGTGCGGGCGAGATACTCTTGGTAGCTTGCCGGGGCTCTCTGAGAGGGGCGGAGGAATCAAACCTGGGCCGACCAGGTTGGCCATGTGCAAGGCAAACACCCTACCTGCTGTGCCATCGCTCCAGCCCCAAAAAGCAAAAAAAACAAAAAACATAAAGGCTTGTGGAACCTTCTGGAAACATTTGCACATTCATTGACTGTTCGCCTCTGTGACTTGGTGGAGCCTAGAGGTTCATCCCTGTCGGAAATGAGTCAGAAAGGAAAGCCTCAGGATTCCCTGTCCCAGCTGCTGCTGGGGGTGGGGGGGTTGGGGGGTTGAGTTCACCCCTGTCTCACCCAATCGCTCATGCGCCCATGTGCAATTCCATGCAATTCCCCGGGACTTCTGGAAGTTTCTTCCTTCTCATGCGCCTGATTTGGCTTCCTTCGGCGTCCTCTGCGGGTCCTCCTTTTCGGATTGTTGAGTGATATCTGACGTGAGACTTCTTCCTCTTCTTGTGGAACCTTCTAGTAGTTCCCCCCCCGCCAAGCCCCTCAGAGGTGTACTCTGGTTGGCCATGACTGCTCGGAGCAGTGATTTTCTGCCTCGACTGATCCTTGGAAAACCCAGACCCCAGTGTGGGACCCAGCAACAAAAACGTGACCAGACCTTGGGACCTGTGGGGTCCAGGCATGCTGCAAGGGTTGCGCCTTCTAGAACTCTCTTGGGATCAAGCTTTCTGCAGCTTTTTTTTTTGTTTCTTTTGGGGGTCACACCCGGCGATGCTCAGGGGTTCCTCCTGGCTCTGCACTCAGGAATTACCCCGATGGTGTTCAGGGGACCCTATGGGATGCTGGGAATCGAACCCGGGTTGGCTGTGTGCAAGGCAAACGCCCTACCCGCTGTGCTATTGCTCCAGCCCGTTGTTATTGTTGTTATTATTATTATTATTTTGGTTTTAGTGCCACACCCGATGGTGCTCAGGGCTGATTCCTGACTCTGCACTCAGGAATCACTCCTGGCAGTGCTCAGGGGACCCCACGGGATGCTGGGAATCGAACCTGGGTCGGTCACGTGCAAGGCAAACGCCCTCCCCGCTGTGCTATCTCTCCTGTCCCAAGCTTTCTGCAGCTTTTCACTCTCGTTAGACCTGGCCTTGGTTGTGGGTGTGTGCCTGGCGGCTGTGCGCTGACCTGGGCAGCAGGAGAGCTGAGGGTTAATGAGGCCGCGTAGCTGGTCACCCCCCCTTCCCTTGGCCTCGGACGCCCCTCCAGTTTCCAGATGGGGTGAGGTCATTTCCCAGTCTCCGGCTGCCCAGGCCAGAGGGAGAAATGCTGGAAATCGCACTCAAGGCGTCCACCGCCCTGTGGACCTCAAGGCCAGGGAAGGTCGTGAGTCACCATTCAGGGGGTTTCTTTGCTTGTGGCCTCCACCCAGCAGTGCTCTGGGGCTGTTCATCACTCGGGCTTGCAGGGGGCTTGTGTGGGGTCCTGATGTCCCGATTGGAGATCTTCCACCAAGCCCAGCGGCCCAGTGGCAGGCAGACCGTCCAATCCACACCTGTTTCACCTCTCTGAGTCCTGGGACGCCCCCCCATGGGCAGCATCGGCACCTCGGAGAGCCCCCCGCCCCAGGACCTGGTGTGGATGCAAGACCCTCCCTGTCACCCTGATGCCACACGCTGAATGTGACGGTCCCCCCACCCCAGGCTCTGGGGGGGGGAGTTTTCCCACCGCCTGGCGATGTTGGGGGCTAGAACCCAGTCTGGGCCCCAATTCCGGAGTCTTGACATTTGATTTGACCCGTTTGCAGGGATGCAGTGATGGCGCCTAGTGGACCCCAGGATTAGCGGGAAGAGTTTGCACATGGCCAGCCCTTCCTACCAAGGGGGGTCAGTGAGACAGCTTCAGGGGCTGGTGTCAGTGTCTGCATATGGAATACCCCATCATTACGAGTCCCCTCCCCCCAGCCCCCCATCACCACCCCGTAATTCCTCGCAGCTCTGCCAGGGACAGCCTCCGCGGGGAATGGCCCCGGATTCAAAAATAAATAAAAAGTCCCTTTTCCTACAGTGACTCACTGGCCCACTTTGCAATCAGCCGCCTTAGCCATCTGCCTGGGGGTTGGGGGTGGGGCGACATGGTTAGGGGGGTTAGCTATCAGGGGATCTGGGGGGGCGCACCCAGGACTGGCCACTCCCGAGTGAATGAACTACCCTCACGAGCCCACGTTGCCTGGGACGGTGGCGCCCTGGGGTCCACCCCTCCTCCCCTGAGGGACATCCTGGCTCCCTGGGGACTTGAGGAGAGCAGCTCAGGGTGGACCCAGGGCAGGGGGTCTTTCTAGGGGACCCCCAGACATGATTGAAAACTTTGGGGGGGGGCACACATCTGACAGTGCTCGGGGCTTTCTCCAGGCTCTGAACTCGGCAGTCCCTCTTGGCGGTGCTCGGGGACCCCGTGGGCTGCTGAGAATTGAACCCGGGCCGGCCACATACAAGGCAAGTGCCCGACTTCCAGTGCTAGCACTCCGTCCCCAAGAGGGGACAGCCGGTGGTGTTCGGGGTCTCGAACCTGGAGTGTCAGCGTGTGAAGCCAGTCTCCAGTCTGCTGGGGTGCTCTCTGGACCCGCAGGAGTGAAGGGGGAGAGACATTTTCCTTCCTTCCTTCCTTCCTTCCTTCCTTCCTTCCTTCCTTCTTTCCTTTATTTCTTTCTTTTCTTTTTGGGTCCCACCTGGCGATGCTCAGGGCTGACTCCTGGCTCTGCACTCAGGAAGCACTCCTGGTGGAGCCCCAGGGACCCTATGGCGTGCCGGGGATTGAACCCCCATCAGCTGCATGCAAGGCAAACGCCCTCCCTGCTGGACTGTCTCTCCAGTTCCGTGAATATTATATAATAATAGTAATTAATAATAATAATATTATTATTATTTTGGCCTTTTGGGTCCCACCTGGAGGTGTTCGGGGCTGACTCCTGGCTCTGCACTCAGGAATCACTCCTGGCGGTGCTCGGGGGACCCTATGGGATGCTGGGGATCGAACCCGGATCGGCCACGTGCAAGGCAAACGCCCTCCCCATCGTCCTAAGGCTCCCCTACAAAAACCCTTCTCTATCTCTCTCTCCTTTCCTTCCTTCCTTCCTTCCTTCCTTCCTTTCTTCTTTCACTTTCTTTCATTCTTTCTTTCTTTGTGTCTTTTTGTGTCCCACCTGGCAATGCTCAGGGCTGACTCCTGGCTCTGCACTCAGGACTCACTCCTGGCAGTGCTTGGGGGACCCTATGGGATGCCGGGGATCAAACCCGGGTCAGCCGCGTGCAAAAGCAAACGCCCTCCCCGCTGCGCTCTCGCTCCAGAACCCCAATTCTCTTCCTCGCTCCCCACGGCCTGCCAGGCAGAGTCTGCACTCGGGCATGACATCACCTTTCTTTTCTGTAGTTCCCCTCCCCTTGGCTTGCAGGAAGCAGTCCTGCCCGCCGGGTGCCGAGATCCTGGACTGTCTGCTGCTAAATCCGGCACGCCGGGCACGTCTCCATGGCACCGTATGTGCGTGTGGGGGTGTCTGCGTACTCACACCGGGGACCATCTGGAACCCCACAACCCCCCCCGGGCGGGGTGTGCGGGTGCCTCTAGGTGTTTCTGGGGCCTGCCGGCCTCCCGGACCGCGCTCAGAATGTTCTAGGCGCTTTGCACATTGGCGGACTCTGGTTCTGACGATGAGCGACCCGGCGTGCAGAACACGCATGTGTTTCGGCGTCCGTCTACCTCACGGGACTCGGAGACCCACAGATGCTAACAGCCGTCCCTTTTGTCTGAGAGTTGTGTGTGTGTGTGTGTGTGTGTGTGTGTGTGTGTGTGTGTGTGTCCGTCCCCGGAACCAATTCTTCCTGCAGTTCCTGGGTTTGTGCTGAGCGAGTAGCTCTGGGCTGCTGCCACAGGCCCTTTGATTCGGGAGGTTTCTGGAGCTGGTGAGAGAACACGGCCGAGGCCCCCAGCACCCGCTCTCCCAGGCCATACACTCCCCTGCGCCAGCCCCTGAGCACGGCTGAGGAGCTTAATTTGATTTAATTTAAATCACAGCCTCTCCTCTTACCTGGAACTCCGAGACCAGAGAGAACAGTGCAAGTTCTTTCAAATGTCCACGATAGGGCCGGAGCGACAGCACAGTGGGGAGGGCATTGGCCTGGCACACGGCCGACCCGGGTTCGATCTTCGGCATCCCCTAGGGACCCTGAGCACCGCCAGGAGGGATTCCTGAGTGCAGAGCCGGGAGTCGGCCCTGAGCATCGCTGGCTGCCTCCAAAAAAGACGTGAGATAGATCTGGGGCTGAGAGATAGCACAGCAGGGAGGGCGTTTGCCTTACACGCGGCCGACCCGGGTTCAATCCCCGGCATCCCAGAGGGTCCCCTGAGCACTGCCAGGACTGATTCCTGAGTGCAGAGCCAGGAGTCAGCCCTTGAGCACTACCAGGTGTGGCCCCCCCAAAAAAAAATTGTCCATGAAATAAGCTAGAAAGCGTGAACAAGGTTAAGGCACTTGGTTTGTATGTGACAAACTCAGTTCATTCCCAGCACCGCATGCAGTTCCCCGAGTCCTACCAGGAGTGATTCCTGAGCACAGAGCCAGGAGTCAACCCTTCAGCACTGCCTGGGGTGGCTCCAAATCCCCTTACCCTGTGTCTGCTGGTGTCATTTGCAGCCCAATTAATGTAGAGTTTGAAAAGCAGGTGCCGGGGTCTGGAGTGACAGTCCAGCATGGAGGTCGCTTGCCTGGCGCGCGGCCAACCCGGGTTCGATCCCCGGCATCCCAGAGGGTCCCCCGAGCACCGCCAGGAGTGATCCCTGAGTGCAGAGCCAGGAGTCAGCCCTGAGCATCGCCGGGTGTGGCCCACTTGCGTTTGTAATCACACGGTCCCTTTTGGACTTTGCTTTTTCCATCTGTGAGAGCGGCTGTGTGGTTTCGAGGGTGCCCGGCCCTGGGGCCCCGTGTCCCTTTACGTGCTTCTCAGTCACTGCGATTTCTGCTGCCTGCGGTGAGGACGGGGGGCCTTGGGGAGTGGATGGTTGCAGGGAGGGAGGCCGGGGTCCAAGGGGCAGTCTCTGTCTCTGGCCTCAGTTGCCCTCGGAGGGTGCCCGGGGGTCTGGTGTCCTGAAGTGGGGTTTTGTGTGATCTTCCCATTCCTGGGCATGGCAGAGCGAGTGGCCGGTGTGGACAGCTGCTGACTCCGAGCTTTGAGAGGGTCGTTGATTGCAGGAGTGACGGCCGGGGTGGTGGTGGGGGGGTGGTGGATGTCAGTCTTGGCTCAGGGCAACCTCCCTGGTTACCGCTACTGTGTTGGATGGTGCCAGGGATTGTTGGGGGTGTGTGGGGTGTGTGGGGGGGGGGAGGGGATAGAATCCAGCCAGCGGGTGGGAACACGGCCCCCCTCCCCAGGTGCTTGAGAAGCCAGGCAGTGGATGTCGTGCGTGTGGCATTTGGCATCGTGAATAATCTTTAGACTCTTCCCCCAGGTGAGTTGAGAACCAGAAGTGAGGAAGGAAAGAGGGAATTAGGCCCAGTGGGTTTAGGCGGTGAGAGAGAGCAGGGCTGGGTCGATTTTCTCTCTCTCTCTCTCTCTCTCTCTCTCTTTTTTTTTTTTTTTGCTCTTTGGATCCACCTGGCGACGCTCAGGGCTGACTCCCAACTCTGCACTCAGGAATCACTCCTGGCAGTGCTCGGGGGACCCTATGGGATGCCGGGGATCGAACCCGGGTCGACCGCGTGCCAGGCTGACGTCCTACCTGCCATGCTATTGCTCCAGCCTCTTTCTCTCTCTCTCTCTCTCTCTTTCTTTCTCTCTCTCTCTTTTTCTTTTTTCTTTTTTGGCCTTTCAGGTCCCACCTGGCAATGCTCAGGGCAGGGCTGACTCCTGGCTCTGCACTCAGGGATCATTCCTGGCGGTGCTTGGGGGACCCTGGGGAATGCCAGGGATTGAACCCGGTTCGGCCACATGCCAGGCTGACGTCCTCCCCGCTGTGCTATTGCTTCAGCCCATCTTCCTTCCTTCCTTCCTTTTTTCCCTCCCTCCCTCCCTCCCTCCCTCCCTCCCTCCCTCCTTTCCTTCCTTCCTTCCTTCCTTCCTTCCTTCCTTCTTTCCTTCCTCCCTCCCTCCCTCCCTCCCTCCCTCCCTTCCCTTCCCCCCCTCCCTCCCTCCTTCCTTTCTCTCCCTTTCTTTTTTCCTTCTCTTTTTTTTTTTCTTTTTGGGTCCCACCCGGCAATGCTCAGGGCTGACTCCTGGCTCTGCGCACAGGGATCACTCCTGGCGGTGCTTGGGGGACCCTCTGGGATGCCGGGGATTGAACCCGGGTTGGCTGCGTGCAAGACCAACGCCCTGCTTGCTGTGCTATTGCCCAGGTCCCTGGTTCATCACTCTTTATTGATTGATTGATTGATTGATTGCTTTTTGGGTCCCACCCAGCGATGCTCAGGGCTGACTCCTGGCTCTGCGCTCAGGGATCACTCCTGGCGGTGCTTGGGGGACCCTGGGGATGCCAGGGATCGAACCCGGGCCTTGTTGTGTGTGAGGCCAACGCGCTCCCTCCAGCCTCGCACTGCGGCCCCTCTCACCACCTTCTCCGCATTTTCCCACAGCAGCTAAGCACTCCATCACCCCACCCTTCCCTTTTTCTAAGCCCTCGCGTGTTTTATGACTTTCTATGACTTTCGTGATAAATCAGCGTCTGTAACTGATTAGAGGAAGTTCCCCCTCCAGTGTCCTCCGTCTGTTCCCTTACTTCCTCCTTTGGGAACCCCTAAGTCATTGTCAGCCTCGTCGTTTTGTTTATTTGAGGGAGGGTGGTGCATGGGATTACTCCTGGCTTGGTGCTCGGGAACGACTCCGAGTTTAGTGCTCAGGGCCCGCTCCCGCTTTGGTGCTCAGCGTGCTTGCACCAGTCCCCGGAGAAGCCGCCGTGAGCAAAACCGCGACATCTCTGGTGTTTGTAAACTCCGCGTGCCGGTGCTCTGCCGTGTGATGACGCCTTTTGTAAATAATTTTGATTTTGGCCGCTTGCTATTGGCCGGGAATTGAAAGCCTTCTCCTGCAGCCCCCCAGTGACCAAGGGATCTTTCTGGAAGATGCCTCATTGGCGGGGGGGCTGAAGTCAGACGAAGGTGAGGGGAGGGGTAAGGCAGTGATCTCCGAGTGTCCAGAAACGGCAGGATTCGGGGGGACCCGGAGGGAGGCTCCTGCTGATGAAATAAAGGCCCTCATCACTCCCCAGGGGCCAGTAGGAGGGGAGGGAGGATGGGCCCCCCTCGGACCCCTGCAGAGAGGACACGCCCCCAACCCCTCTGCAGAGCAGACCCCCTCCCCAGCCCCCTGCATGCTGGAAGGTGCTAGATTCTCCTGGCCCCTGGTGTCATAGAGGGTTTGTCTGGGGTCACTCCGCACATGGTGACTGGGATTCCCTTGAAGGAGCCCGAGGGGCTGGTGGGATTCTTGGGGGGATGGGGGGAGGGGCAGGGTCAGATCTGTAGCCGGCTTTTTTTTTTTCCTCTCTGGTGTTCCGTGTCTCCCTGCACAGTTAATTTGCCTTTTCTGTCTTCTTTTGGGATTTGGGGGCCACACCCTGCAATGCTCGGGGCTGACTCCTGGCTCTGTGCTCAGGGCTGACTCCCGGCTCTGTGCTCAGGGCTGACTCCTGGCTCTGTGCTCGGGGCTGACTCTCGGCTCTGTGCTTGGGGCTGACTCCGGCTCTGCACTCAGGGATCACTCCTGGTGGTGCTCGGGGGACCCTAGGGGATGCCGGGGATCGAACCCCGGGTCTTCCGCATGCCAGGCCAACGCCCTCCCCACTGGACTATCGCTCTGACCCTGAGACACACTTTTGAAAGTTCTTTTTTTTTTAACTGAAAGATAATTCCTGTGTTCAGAGCCGGGAGTAACCCCTGTGCATCGCCAGGTGTGACCCCAAAAGAAAAAATAATAATAATAATAAGTGAAAACTTGGCTTCCCCCTGTCAAGCTGTCGGAGAAAGATTTGTCCTCATCAGCTCTGAGCGCACACACACACACACACACACACACACACACACACACACACAGTAAACACAGCGGTGGGTGGGAGGGGACTGGTCTGAGCTAGATTCTTCCAGAAAATTCTTCCAGTTCTTGGCTTCTTGCTTCTTCTGCTGGTTGGGAGCACTTTGGGAGAAGCACCCAGTGTCGAGAGATGTTTCCAAAGCGCCCTGAGCCCCATCCAGAGACTGAGTGGAGGGAGGGCTTGGGGGGAGCCGAGGTTTGCGTCTGGGGCGGGGACCCCCGGCCTGTCCCTCCCCTGCTGTTCGTTCGTTCTGCCTGGACTGCAGCTCGGCCGACGCCGTGAGTTTCTGCCTCTGCTCAGGAAATCGGCCCGCGGTGCAGGAAACTTGGGGCGGAAACGTGCGTCTTGGAGTTTGGTGTCTCCGTTCTCTGAGAAACGACGGGCGCTTGGCCTGGCCGCGTCATCACCTGCCGTGGAGTGTCGGCTTCCGGAGAAGAGCCCCAGGAGGTGATGCGTTTGTTCGCAGGGGCCAGAGCCGGGCTCCTGAGGCTTCCAGAAGCTGGTGAGGTGTCCTGGGCAGTGCTTGTAGGGGGTGAGGGGTGCCGGGACGCAGGTCTGCAACGCTGGACCCTGCAGAATTTCTCAGCGTGTAGCTGGGAGCTGAAGGCTTGAGGCTGCTGTCCTGCTTGCTTTCCTGCTTCCCCGGAGACTGTGTTTGAAATGATGTTCAGGTCAGTGGACTCCGGAACAGAGACGGTCTTGCATCTCGGCGCGCAGTGCTGAGAATTTGCTTCTCAGCTGGGGAATTAAGCACCAAAGTGTGGCCAGGCCGGGTTGGTCCCTCTGTAGGGAGACTGTGAGTGGCTTCTCGGGAGGAGACAGACCAGCAGACGGAATGTTTTATTTGCTTTGTTCCGTTTATTCTCAGGGGACTTCTGAGTACATTTAATGCTACACCTCTGGGGCCCTAAAGATGGTACAGTGGTTAGGGCACTTGCCTTACATGTATGCAGCTGACCCGGGCTCGATTCACCGGCACCCCATAAGGTCCCCTGAGCCCCGCCAGGACTAGTCACTCCTGAGCACAGAGCCAGGAGTCAGCCCTGGACACTACCACGTGTGGTCTCAGCCCTCAAATAAATAAAAAAACAATTTTTTTTTCCTGCTCGGTGCTGGGGAAGTTGGACAGCTTCATGGAAATGCCAGCCTGAGGCTGGAGAAAGGAACCCTGAATCGACAAATGTGATTTTTTTTTCTTTTAGAGACACCCGGCGATGCTCAGGGCTGACTCCTGGCTCTGCACTCAGGAATCACTCCTGGCGGTGCTCGGGGGACCCTATGGGATGCAGGGATCGAACCCGGGTCGACCACGTGCAAGGCAGACACCCTCCAGGCTGGTGTATGGCTCCAGCCCGCCTGCCTTCCTCCCTCCCTCCCTCCCTCCTTCCCTCCCTCTCTCTTTTTTTTCTTTCTTTCTCTTCCTTCCTTCCTTCCTTCCTTCCTTTCTTTTCTTTTTCTCTTTTTTTTATTCTTTTTTTGGCTTTTTGGGTCCCACCCGGTGATGCTCAGGGCTGACTCCCGGCTCTGCACTCAGGAATCGCTCCTGGTGATGCTCGGGGGACCCTATGGGATGCTGGAGGTCGAACCCAGGTCAGTCGCGAGCAAGGCAAACACCTTCCCCAGCATACTGTTGCTCTGGCCCTGGTGATGCAATAATCAAAACCCACCCAACAGATTTCAGAGAGATAGCACAGTGGAGGGCAGTTGCCTGGCACGCGGCTGACCCGGGTTCGACCCCCAGCATCCCCATAGGGTCCTCCAAGCACCGCCAGGAGTGATCCCTGAGTGCAGAGCCGGGAGTCAGCCCTGAGCATCGCCGTGTGGGACCTCACCCAAAGTATTTTTTTCCAGCCAGCATTCCCTTTTTTTTTTTTTTTTACTCCAGCGTGAAATTTTATTTAATTTTTTTAACCACACTCTGGCTCTTCGCCAAGTTACCACAACAGAGGGGGATTTTTTTTCCTCCTCCCCCAGCAAATTGTAATTTGTTTCGAAATAGATAGCCTGACAAGGATTTCACAAGAATTCGACTTGGATTCGTTCCAGGAGCTGGGGGGACACGCATTTGTGTCAAGGGAAGCAGAGTAACTCGGTGAGCAGTGTGGACCTAGAGAAAAACCCAAACTCACTTGCAGCAAGTGAGTTTAACTAATTTTTTTTCCCCTTTCTTGATTCCCACCTAGCAATGCTCAGGGCTGCCTCCTGGCTCTGCGCTCAGGAATCACTCCTGGCGGTGCTCGGGGGACCCTATGGGATGCCGGGGATCGAACCCGGGTCAGCTGCGTGCAAGGCCAGCGCCCTCCCCTCTGAACTATCTCTCTGGCCTCTGTTGTTTTTGTTTTTTTTTCCAGACTAACTAAGTGAGTTGCACGCACACACACAACAACAACAACAACGTTTTCTTGTTGTTTTGGGACCACACCTGGTGATGCTCAGGGCTGACTCCTGGCTCTGCGCTCAGGAGTCACTCCTGGCGGTGCTCGGGGGACTATTTGGGATTCGAGCTGGGGCTGGCAAGCCTTCTCCTTGCTGTGCTATCGCTCCAGCCCCCAATTTCACGGTTTCATTTAAACGCCCGGAGGTGATGATTGAAAGGCCAGTGGCCCTTGCTTGCTTATCTCTTTGTAGGGGGAATTCAGGCAAAGTTCAAACCACCTGAAATGGAGTGGCTGATGGTTTTTAGATAAACTTTTTCTCTTCCTTGTGTGTGCATTTGGCGCGTTATGAAGCACTTGAGTTCTGGCCCCAGATGGGTAAGCCGAAGGGTGCGAATCTCGGATTCCGTGGTACAGCGGGGGAGGGGGCGGGAGGGGGCAATTGTCTTGCGCTCGGAAGACCCAGCTTTGAGCCTGCTAGGTGCGATCCCTGAGCACTGAGCCGGGAGTCCCCCAAACTAAAAAATAAAGGAAAGAGAAACTAGGTTTTTCTCCAGAGTGAGGGAAAAATAGGCAAGTCCCCATCCTGGGCAGGGATGTGGGGACCATTTGCCCAGAAAGGGGGTGTGAGCTTTAAGGTTAGAAACTGCGGGATTCAGTCCTGCCGCAGAGGCCGGGGTGGGGTGGGGGGGATGGGGAATGGGGTGAGGGTGGCGGGAGGGATACTGGGGACATTGGTGGTGGAGAACGGGCACTGGTGGAGGGGTGGGTGCTCGAGCATTGTAAGACTGAAAGGTAAGCACGAAAGTTTGTAAGTCTGTAACTGTACCTCGCGGTGAGTTATAAAATATTATTACAAAATATTATATATTTAAATACTATAAATATTTTTATATTTATCATGGTCACAGTCCTCCCATTGTTCATCGATTTGCTCGAGCGGGCCCAGTAACGTCTCCATCGTGAGATTTGTTGTTACTGCGTTTGGCATCTCGAAGACGTCACAGGGAGCTTGCCAGGCTCTGCCGTGCGGGCGAGATCCTCTCGGTAGCTTGCCGGGCTCTCCGAGAGGGGCAGAGGAATCGAACCCGGCTCGGCCAGGCCGGCTGCACACAAGGCAAACGCCCTACCACTGTGCTATTGCTCCAGCCCATATATTTTTATATAATAATAATATTTTGAGATGAAGAATCGCACTGTCCTCCCGTTGTTCATCGATTTGCTCGAGCGGGCACCAGTCACGTCTTCCATGGTGAGACTTGTTGTGACTGTGTTTGGCATCTCGAATACACCACAGGGAGCTTGCTGGGCTCTCCGAGAGGGATGGAGGAATCGAACCCGGGTCGGCCGCACGCTAAGGCAAACGCCCTGCCCGCTGGGCTAAAAAAATAAAATAAAATCGAGATTCCGGCAGGTGCAGGAACAAAAAGGCCAAGTGAGCTGATAGTTTGCCCAGATGGTCCCCAAGCCTGTTGCTAGGGTGTTGTCCAGCATCTGAGCGCAGTGGGGTGGCGTTAGCTCCACCTCGGAATGAAAGCCGCTGGTTGCTGTTGGGGGTCCCCCCCCCGGCCACCCCCCGGGTCTCAGGAGGGGAGGCGTGCGGTCCTAGAACACTGTTTGGACTTTTCTTTCTTCCCTTTCTCCTGCATTTCCTCCGCCGTGCAGGGTTCTGGATCAGATGCACAAAAGAAACGCGATGTAAAAATAACCTTTCTCCAGGGGAGTAATTTCCCCAAATTGCGGCCTAATTATGTGCTCCCCAGCTGACCCTCTGAGGCTGCCTCCTGGAAGCCGCGTTCTCCAGCGGTGCTTTGGGGGAAAGTTGCTTGGGAGCATTCGCGTCTTTTCCCTCTGAGGGGGCTGGGTTCTGGCCGGTGGCTCGCGGGGGACCAAGGCTGACTTGCTCCTGCTCTGTGCTCGGAACCGAGCAGGGACCTCCCTGCAGCCAGGACTTGCCTGGGGGAATGTGTGGGTGGGTGAGGGGGTGACGGCAGAGCAGGACGCGAACCCTAGGCATAGAGGCATCGTGGCAGCCTCCTGGGGTGGGTTGGTGGGGGTCCTGTGGCCGTTTCCAAATGAGGGGTCAGCTCCTCTTGCAGAGACTGGGGGCACTTGGGGGCCTGGGGCCTGAGATGGGAAGATAAACGCGAAAGTATTTTGCTTTTTGGGTCCCACCCGGCGATGCTCAGGGCTGACTCCCGGCTCTGCGCTCAGGAATCACTCCTGGCGGTACTCGGGGGACCCTGTGGGATGCTGGGAATCGAACCCGGGTCAGCTGCGTGCAAGGCAAACGCCCTCCCCGCTGTGCTATTGCTCCAGGACCTATAGATGGATCAGATATTGATCAAGGTGCTGAACTGGGGTGATGGACAAGATATTGATCAAGGTGCTGAACTGGGTGATGGACAAGATATTATTATTGATCAAGGTGCTGAACTGGGTGATGGACAAGATATTATTATTATTATTATTATTTTGCTTTTGGGGTTACACCCAGCAATGCTCAGGGCTGACTCCCGGCTCTGCGCTCAGGAATCACTCCTGGCGGTACTTGGGGGACCCTGTGGGATGCTGGGAATCAAACCCGGGTCAGCTGCGTGCAAGGCAAACGCCCTCCCCGCTGTGCTATTGCTCCAGGACCAATAGATGGACAAGATATTGATCAAGGTGCTGAACTGGGTGATGGACAAGATTATTATTATTATTATTTTGCTTTTGGGGTTACACCCAGCGATGCTCAGGGCTGACTCCCGGCTCTGCACTCAGGAATCACTCCTGGTGGTGCTCGGGTGACCCTATGGGGTGCCGGGGATCGAACCCGGGTCAGCCGCGTGCCAGGCCAACGCCCGCCCCACTGTGCTATTGCTCCATCCCTGAACACTATTTTCTTTTTTCCTTCTCCCTCACCCTGTCTGGCACTGTGGTTTCTGATACTTTTTCACTCCCATCTCTCTGATTCTCATAACTCTGTCTGCAAAGTTAATTTCTATTTTTTTAATTTTTTTTTTCCTGCTTTTTGGGTCCCACCCAGCGATGCTCAGGGCTGAGTCCCGGCTCTGCACTCAGGAATCACTCCTGGCGGTGCTCAGGAGAGACCCTATGGGATGCCGGGGATCGAACTCGGGTCTGCCGCATGCCATGCCTACGTCCTCCCTGCTGTGCTGTCGCTCCAGCCCCAAAGCCCGAGTATTGACATCCCACACCTGTCCTGTTCTCATCCCCTTCTCGATTTGGAGAAATGCTGAATTGTGTGGAAGACTGCTTTTTTTTGTTTTTGTTTTGTTTTGTTTCTTTTTGCCAGAGTCTCACAAGATCAATGATGTTCTCAGATTCTGGAGAGCTTCACGGACCAATGCCCTTTGGGGTTTTGCTTCAGTTTTTTTTATTTTGTTTTGTTTTGTTTTTAACCCCATAGGTTAAAACGTATTGATCTGGGCAACCTAGAAGATGATGCCTCTTGAGGACACGGTTCTTTAAATAGATCTTTGTCATGGAAAGTTGATCAAATATTAAAATCGCAGCCCACGCTGAGTTCAGGGGGGTCGGATGGAACTAGTTGCTCTGACCTCACTTGGAAAATCACAAAATGCACAGCCAGATTGGGGCCCACCTCTCCACTTTTTTTTTTTTTTGGCTTTTTGGGTCCCACCTGGCGATGCTCAGGGCTGACTCCTGGCTCTGAACTCAGGGATCACTCCTGGCGGTGCTCAGGGGACCCTATGGGATGCCGGGGATCGAACCCGGGTCGGCTGTGTGCCCGGCCAACGCCCTCCCTGCTGTGCTCTCGCTCCAGCCCCATTTCTCCATTTTCTGTGCCCTCATGGAACATTGAAAACAAAATTAGCGTCTCTTTTCCCCAAATGATAGTGGACGTTAATAGCCCAGGTTTTGGGGGTCGACCAGACCTGCCATAAACATTGCCCCTAAATCCGCTGGCTGGAAAATTTTATGTCCTGATCTCTTGGTTCTTTTTAGGTCCCAAACTCGATTTTCAATGGTCTAAGATGACTTAGACGAACTTTTTTTTTTTTTCCCCTGAGTCATGGGTGAAAAATGAACTTAGCTTTTTTTTTCTTTTTCTCATTTGTTTGTTTTTGGTGTTGGGGTCACACCCTACGGTGCTCAGGGCTGACTCCTGGCTCTGTGCTCAGGGATCCTTCCCGGCAGGACTCAGGAAACTGTCTGGGATGCTGGGGTTTGAACCTAGGCAGGCTGCTTGCAGGGCAAGACTTTCCCACCAAACTATCCCTCCAGCCTCATTGCCACCAATTTTTTTTTTATGGAGTTGATTTATGTTTAATTCCTGTTGGAAAAAAAATTTTTTTTATTGAGGTTCTGTGGTTGATAATATTGGTTTTGTTTGTTTGTTTTTTGCTTTTTGGGTCACACCCGGCGATGCACAGGGGTTACTCCTGGCTCTGCACTCAGGAATCACTCCTGGCAGTGCTCAGGGGACCCTATGGGATGCTGGGAATTGAACCCGGGTCTGCCGCGTGCAAGGCAAACGCCTTACCCGCTGTGCTATTGCTCCAGCCCCGGGTCAGTTGTTTTGAAAAGGGGACATTTTCCAGAAAATTTGATTCAGCTGCCCCCCATAGGAAAGCTGAAGCAAATGGCTGGAAAAGGGTCAGAAAAGTAGGAGTTTGGGGGCCGGAGCGATAGTACGGCAGGTAGGACCCTGCCTGGCATGCAGCCCACCTGGGTTTGATCCCCGGCATCCCAGGAGTGACCCTGAAATTCAGAGCCAGGAGTGACCCCTGAGCCTCATGGGGTGTGGCCCCAAACCCAAACAAACAAACAAGAAATAGACGTACTTTGCCATGACCTTTTGGGGGAAAACAAAAACAAAACAAAACAACAAAAAGGGCAGCTAGCTGTGATTTTCCTCTGAGCAGATCTTGCTATTTCGGGTTCCTTCCCGATCTTACCAAAGCGGCTCACTCAGGAAGTGGCTTCCTGTTCAGAAACTCACGCCCAAGAAAACAGACACCAACCACCAACCGTCTCTCTTACCTCCAAGTCCCCATCCCAAAAATAAAAGCAGAGTTACTGAGGCTGGAGCGATACGACAGTGGGGAGTGTGTGTGCCTTGCATGCAGCTGACCCGGGTTCGATCTCTGGGCATCTCAGTAGGGTCCCCCAAGCACCACCAGGAGTGATTCCTGAGTGCAAGGCCAGGAGTCAGCCCTGAGCATCGCCGGGTGGGACCCAAAAAAGCAAAAAAAAAAAAAAAAAAAAAAAAAGGCAGACTCACTTTCCAAAAGACATAGCTGTAGGACGAAGATCCCAGATCAAGCAACAACAATGATAAATTGTGGGGTGCATTAAGGTGGAGCTTAGGGGGTGCACGGTTAAGGAACTTTTGTGGGATGTGCTGATCATGGTACTTTTTGGGATCCATGTTCCTTGATCCATAGATGGTGTAAGTTAGGGGATGCATCAACATTGGGCTGTGATGGGATAGATGGACCATGGGCTACTAAGGGATGGATGGACCATGGGCTACGATGGGATGGATGGACCATGGGCTGTGACAGGATGGATGGACCATTAGTTATGACGGGATGGATGGACCATGAACTGTGTCAGGATGGATGGACCATGGGCTCTGATGGGATGGATGGACCATGGGCTCTGATGGGATGGATGGACCATGGGCTCTGATGGGATGGATGGACCATGGGCTACTATGGGATGGATGGACCGTGGACTGTGTCAGGATGGATGGACCATGGATTGTGTCAGGATGGATGGACCATGGATTGTGTCAGGATGGATGGACCATGGACTGTGTCAGGATGGATGGACCATGGACTGTGTCAGGATGGATGGACCATGGGCTGTGATGGGATGGATGGACCATGGGCTGTGTTGGATGGACCATGGGCTGTGATGGGATGGATGGACCATGAGCTGTGATGGGATGGATGGACCATGTACTGTGTCAGGAGGGATGGACCATGTGGCTCTGTCGGGATGGATGGACCATGGGCTGGGTCGGGATGAATGGACCATTGGCTGTTACGGAACGATTAGGTCACGGCATATGGGGTGCAATACGGCCGACTATTATGAAGTGCAGATAGTGGCGTATCGAGGTGTATGGATAAGGGGTGGGATGTATGGGATGCTAGGATACAGCATATTATGGGATGCCTGGACGGTGGAGGATTATGGGATGCCACTGGCCAGCCGGCTGGGAAACACTCGTGTCTCTCTCGAATCTGCCGTCCCCTGGGGGAGGTGGGCAGTCCTGGGTCCTCACGGAGGCCACCCGCAGCAGGTGTGGTCCGGCTGGGGAGGGAGGTCCCCTCTCCTTGCAGCATGTGAGGTGTTGGGGAAGGAGGGGGGAGGGGTTCTCCCCGAATCCAGAACATTCAGGGCTGCAGAGAGTGCCGGGGGCCAAGCCCGGTTCCGTCCCCGGCATCACGCATGGACCCATCCTCCCACCCCCGGGCGTGGCCACCCCAGACAGAAGCAGAACCAGAACACACAAACCACCATATCTCCATCCGCGCCTCAAGAGACAAACCTGGCAGTGTCTCACGGGGAGACGGTGGAGTTCTTCACCCCTCCCCCCAACTCACCTGACTCTTGGGGTTTGCATTGGGCCGGTTGGGAAAGTAAATTCAAGGAATTGCACAGTAGTAAGAGAGGCAAAACCCCTCTCCTGGCTCCCGGCCAACGCAGGTTCGAGCCCCGGCATCCCATGGGGTCTCCCAGGCCCTCCAGCGGTAATTCCTGAGTGCAGAGCCAGGAGTCACCCCTGAGCATCGCCCGGTGTGGCCCAAAGAAGCAATTTAAAAAAAAAAAAGGCAGGATGGAGCGACGGGGCAGACAGAGGGAGAGGGTGTGGGAGCACTTTTTGAGGAGCACGGTGGATTGAGCACTGCTCACTCATCGAACGTGCACATGAGCCGGTGCAGACAGAGATGCACGAGCTCGGCCCTCGGACAAATGAGGGTGAAGGTTGGGGGGGTCTCACGGCTCACACACACACACACACACGCACGCACGCACGCACGCACACACGCACGGGTCTTGCTTCCTGCTGACGGGGCTCTCTTGCGCCCACAGGGACCTCGTGACCGAGCCCGCGGGACCGTGGCTTCTCTCTGGGCTTGAGGACGATGCGTGTTGCCCTGTGTCTGTAGCGATGACCTGCAGCTCAGCCCGGCGGCAGCGAACCACATAAGACTATGGGCTGTACCTCCGCCAAGCATGTAGCCTCTGTTCAAAGCGAAGAAGAAGCGCAGAAAGGGAAGAACTATCAGAACGGAGATGTGTTTGGTGGTGAGTGGCCCGGGGACCCTGACTTGGGTGTTCCGGGGTTTTTCCTGTCGGGGACAACGGGAAACTTGCACTGCTGAACTCCGGGGTGGGTGAGGGGTACTGGTCAAGACGGGTGAGGCGCATAGTGGGTGTTCTTCTTTGATCTGTTTTCCGATGGCGAGCATCGGCCGGGAAATGATTCCTTTATTTTTCCTGTTTTATTTTATTTGGCTTGGGGGCGGGGGTGTCCCACCTGGCGATGCTCAGGGCTGACTCCTGGCTCTGCACGCAGGAATCATTCCTGGTGGTGCTCGGGGACCCTATGGGATGTCGGGGATTGAACCTTCATCGACCACGTGCCAGGCAAACGCCCTCCCCGCTGGACTATTGCTCTGAGCCCAGTTTAGTTTTTTAAAAAAAAATTCTCCCTTCCAGTGTAGTTGGCAGGATAGTCCCACATTTGCATTAAATTCGGAAAAAGCTGGTATGATCTGAGGCCAAACAGCAGCTTGGGGTGTCCAGTGGGGTAAGTCGATTTCAGAATGAGATTCCATGGGTGAGAGAGTGGAAGAATTCCTTTGTAGGTGAGCTGTAAAGATTTAAAAAAAAAATACAAATTCCCAGGGGTCTCAGAATGGTCTTTTACAAAATCCCCGGCATCCCATAGGGTCCCCCGAGCCCCGCCAGGAGTGATCCCTGAACGCAGAGCCAGGAGTCAGCCCTGAGCATCGCCGGGTGTGGCCCAAAATGCAGAAATGAAATACTTATTTGCTGGGATCAGAGTGATAGCACAGCAGGGAGGGCGTTGGCCTGGCACACGGCCGACCCGGGTTCGATCCCCGGCATCCCATAGGGTCCCCCAAGCCCCGCCAGGAGTAATCCCTGAGTGCAGAGCCAGGAGTCAGTTCTGAGCATTGCCAGGTGGGACCCACAACAAATACACTCACTCTCACGCAGGGCTGAGCGAGAGAGCCCAGCCTGAATGACGAGGAGCTGGGGCATGTGCCCGGGTCCCATCCCGGCCCCGCCAGGACCCCCAGCCTCTAACAGATGCCAGCCAAGGTGTTACCGAATATGGCTCAGACATCAAAAACGAGAAAGAACATTGGTGCCAAGCTCCCAGCCTGTCAACCCAGGGCTACCTCCAGCAAACGGGTGGCATTCTGTGGGCCCACACGACCTGGTTGTCCAACAGAGCAAGGCAGCCTTTCAAAGTCAGGAAGTGTGTGTGTGTGTGTGTGTGTGTGTGTGTGTGTGTGTATGTGTGTATGTGTGTGAGGTATGTGTGATTGTGAGTGTGTATGTGCATGTGTGAGTGTGTGATTGTGTGTATGTGCATGTGTGAGTCTATGAGTGTGTGTGTGTGAGTGTATGCGTCTGAATGTGAGTGTGTATGTGTGTCTGTGTGTGTGTTGGCGGGGGCAGGGAGATGACTCAGAGGATTACGGCTCTTAATGCTGGATCAAGGCCTCCCCAGCTGCCACCGCTCACCGCCCTTTAACTCATGAGTACAAGTGTATACATGGGTAGCGCAGTGGTTAGCGACCGAAGCTGGAGAGATAGTCCGGTGGGGAGGGTGTTTGCCCGGCATGCCGCCAACCTGGATCCGATCCCCAGCACCCCAGAGGGTCCCCGAGCCCCGTGAGCAGTGATTTTTTTTTAATCTCTAATATTTCCTCTTGGTGCCAGTCTGCCCCCTTTGTTACATAATAGTTGACTTTCTATTGCTTATTCCAACAAAACTATAAGAAACTGGCAAATAGAATGATCAGAAAATAAATCAGTAAGGGCTAAATTGGTGATTACTGTATGATTTTGACCTATGTCAATAAGAAATTAAATACAATATAAAAATGCCTAATTTCAACTCAGGAATATACAGTATATTAAATTTTATTTCATACTTGGATCGCCATATGGTAATAACGGCAATAATCTCGGCTCACAGCGGGTAGGGCGTTTGCCTTGCACACGGCCGACACAGCCAACCCGAGTTCGATTCCTCCACCCCTCTCGGAGAGCCCGGCAAGCTACCGAAAGTATCACACCCGCACGGCAAAGCCTGGCAAGCTCCCCGTGGCGTATTCGAGATGCCAAACACAGGAACAAGTCTCACAATGTTACTGGGCCCGCCCGAGCAAATTGATGAACAACGGGAGGACAGTGACAGTGACATAACACTTCTAAAGCAGGGATTGGGGTTGGAATATTGATTGCCTATAACAAATCATCACGAACAACTTGGTGAACCCCAGAGTTTACGTAAAGTGTAAGGGGGAAATTTAAATATATAGGCCGTGTAAACTCCAAAATATATGAACACAGAATTGCTTCAGGAGTGATTCCTGAGTGCAGAGCCAGGAGTCAGCCCTGAGCACTGTGAGGTGTGGTCCCCAAACGAGAAGAACCCCTGCGTGGGCCTTTTGCATAAAGAAGTGTCCTGAGATCACCCAGTGTCAGTGGACAGAGGACTTTCGCCTCAATCACTTTCCCGTGTGTCCTTCTGGTCATCTGTTACCATTTGCCCGTCCAAGATCCCGTACTCCAGTGTCCCGAAGTAGTTGTTGCTCAGACACTGTAGGTTCCTGATTTTGGAGGGAGAAGGTTGGGGGTCTGCTCCTGTTCCCATCCAGAACAATCTGGAATACTCTGGAATGATCCAGAACCATCCGGGATAATCTAGAACTGTCTGAAATACTCTGGAATGATCCAGAACTGTCTGGAGTGATCTGGAGTCCTTTGCTTTTACGACACGCATCGGGCCATGGTTTCCATGAAAATCAAAAATAGCAGAAACCAAATGAGAACTCAACCGGGCTTTGTCCCTGGGCCAGCCCCACGTCTGGGTTTCGTTTTGTTCCATCCCAGACATTGGTTTCTGCTTTCTGAGTTCTAGTTTGTTTCTCACGAAAACCACGTGGCCTGATGCTTGTGGTTTAAAAGCAAAGGACTCCAGATTATTCCAGACAGTTCTGGATCATTCCTGAGTATTCCAGGTGGTTCTGGCTCATTCCAGATTATTCCAAACCTTTCCCCCAGGCTATTCCAGATGGTTTCAGACTTTTCTGGACTGTTCTGAAAAGTGTTTTCGGAACCTTGAGGACCGCATGTTCAGGCTCAGGGACTGTGAAGGAGTGAGACGTCTGCTCGGAAAGGATTCGGAAGCGCTTTTTCTCTCGTGTGCTATGTACACAGATGTTGTGATCGTTTTCCTGGAGATGTTCGTTAAAATTTTGTTGTTCTGGGGGCGTACTGGGAATGTCACTACTAGCCAAAAGGAGGGGGGTGTTGTTTATTTTGGGGGGTTTAGTTTTTGGGCCACACCTGGTGATGCTCAGGGGTTTCTCCAGACTCTGCACTCAGGGATCACTCCTGGCGGTGCTCGGGGGACCCTATGGGATGCCGGGGATCGAACCCGGGTCGGCCGCATTGCAAGGCAAGTGCAGTACCTGGTGTGCTCTGTCTCTGGCCCAAGCAAATGGTGGAGCTTGTGTTTGTGAGACCATTTGGGGTAGGGATGTTTTGGTTCCTTAAAGAGACCGCCTGCTCTGGGAGTAGATAGACTCTGTCCAACACCCAGGACTGCTAGCCTGGGGGACCCCCTTTCCTCTTCCCGGAAGTCAATTTGATACTGTAGATTTTTTTTTTTTTGCTTTTTGGGTCACACCCAGCGATGCACAGGGGTTACCCCTGGTTCATGCACTCAGGAATCACTCCTGGCGGTGCTCAGAGGACCCTATGGGATGCTGGGAATCGAACCCGGGTCAGACCGCGTGCAAGGCCAACGCCCTCCCCGCTGTGCTATCGCTCCAGCCCCAATACCGTGATTTTTTTGATAAGGGATCCAACTCCACAGCTTGTCCTGTTGCTCAGCCCAAAGCTGGACCGTTTCCTGCGCCCAGTCGTGACTCTGAAGGCGCAGAGTCAGAGGCCGGTCTCCGCGTTGGAATTTCCTTCTCTCGGCAGGAGGACAGTGGTCAGCAGGCCTGTTGGGGTCATGCAGAGGCCAGCAGGGCAGATGCCAAGACCAGCTTGCAAGAAATGAGTGACCCAGGGCTGGAGCAATAGCACAGCGGGGAGGGCGTTGGCCTTGCGGGTTCGATCCCCAGCATCCCACAGGGTCCCGTGAGCACTGTCAGGAGTGATTCCTGAGTGCAGAGCCTGGAGTCAGCCCTGAGCATCGTTGGGTGGGACCCCTCCAAAAAAAAATGAGTGACCCGAGGCTTTAAGTTGGCATTAGCTCGGCGGGCACGTTCTAAGGAGATCTGAGAGTTGCTGAGGGCTTTCAGCGTTTGGCTTTGTAAGAGGGGGTGCAGAGACAGTGATCTTCTTCAGGAAACGGCCCTGTGCACCCAGAAATCCTGTGCTCGAATACTCCTTCCATCTTCAGGGAACCCAGACTCCAGTTTTGAAAAAGAAGGTTTTGTCTCCCCCAATTCCCAGGGCCTATATCTGCTCAGCCTGGAGTCATTTTTCTAACACCTGCCACCGTTCTCAGCTCAAGTCCAGAATGGTCTGGAACAATCTAGAACAATGTGGAATCTTCTGGGGGAAGTCTTAGAATAGACTGGAATAATCCAGAACAGTCTGGGACAATCTGGAACCTTCCGGGGGAAGTCTGAGCATAGCCTGGAACAGTCTAGGACAGTATAGAATAATCTAGAACAGTCTGGAACGATTCAGAGTCTTTCTCTTCTTGCTGTGTCTGTTGCCAGCTCGTCCTGGGTGGAGAGTGCATGTTTGTTCTGACCTAATCATTGACATGCTTGCTGCCTCAGTTTCCCCCCTTCCCCTACCCGTGATCCTGGGCAGAAATACATAATTGATCTGTTATTGATGTGCCATTTAGAGCATTCCAATTTCAAGAATTGATCCCAATTTCAAGCATTGATCCACAATGCTTCTCTCTTAATTTTAGAGTTCAAAACCTTTGTAATTATAGACTTATTTCTTTTCTGTTCGACCTACATCAAGTGTGTGTGTGTGTGTGTGTGTGTGTGTGTGTGTGTGTGTGTGTGTGTGTTCCCTTTGTTAGGTCCAACTGAGGATGTTTACAGACATCAGGACATTTCTTGGTAAAATACTGTGAAATCAAGTGGTAAACAGTCACAGACAGGCCAGGGCCTGTAATCGGTTCAATGCATCTTAACTAATTCAAATAAAAAAAAAAGAAAATGCACAAATTAAACATTACTTCTCTTTAGCCTGGCGCTTGTAATTGGAGAAATGCATCAAAACCAACTCAAGTAGAAAAAGACGCACAAATTAGATACTATTTCACGTAACGTGTTATTCCTTTAGTCTGTTATTCCTAGCTATCATATTAAAAATTGAATTTTCCAGCTCATCTCTGCAGACTAGCATTTGAGATGAACTTAAGGATCGAGCTGCAAAATATAAAAACAGAAAAAAAAATACTGTAAAAATAAAAGCAATTAAGACTAGAGAGAATCCAGGGGCAAGATTCAGCCCAAACCCTAAGTGAGTGATTCCTGAACACAGGACCAGAATTAAGCATTAAGCACTGTCAGGCATGGCCCAAAGATCTAAATATGTTTTCTTCATGGCGTCAGAACAATGATACAACAGGGAGGGCGTTGGCCTTGCACGTGGCTGACCCGGGTTCGATCCCTGGCATCCCATAGGGCCCCCTGACCCCACCAGAAGTGATCCCTGAATGCAGAGCCAGGAGTAACCCCTGAGAATGACTGGGTGTGACCCCCCCCCCCCAAACCAAATCAAGCCCAAACCTTTTTTTTTTCTTCATAATGCCATACAGCCAGTGGTGTGGACCACACCCCAGTTTAAAATGACATGCATGCATGCAGACAATTCACAGCAAACCAACCCTTACAAACAAGTTCAGGGGAAAGTTGTCAGCCCAGAATAGTATTTGCAGCACAAGCAAAGTTAATGACTCATTTAAGAAGCCCAAGGAAAGCGCTGAACAATTACTGTGTCCCGGCAATTGACTGGGAAAGAAAAGGAACGGGAGAGAGAGAGGGAGAGAGAGAGGGAGGGAGGGAGGGAGAGAGAGAGAGAGAGAGAGAGAGAGAGAGAGAGAGAGAGAGAGAGAGGAAAATAACAGATAGAAAAACACAAAGAAAGATGAACTGTTCTTCCTTACACCTGGGACCCCGGCCTTAGCTGGGAATATCCAAGTGGACCTTTTCCTGGGGCCTGGAAAGTAATTAGCATCAGCAATTTAAATGAGCTAGCCTTTTGCCCCCCACACACTCACTTCTAGGAATTTATCAGGAGGAGATAATTGGACCAGGGGCTCTTGGTTCCACAGATGAGGTGCGGCTCCCTGGTTAGTGAGGTGGAAAGGGGTTTCTGCATGTTATTAAGGCAGAGAATAGAAGGGAAATGTACGTGAAATATACATGAAACAGAGCCAGGAGTCAGCCCTGAGCATCATCGGGTGTGACCACCCCCCCAAAAAAAACACAGACCCAGCGGTTCATCCCACAGATATCTGTCTTGGGGGACCCTTCCTGCCACCCTGGGGTCTGTAATCAGGAACGAGATACCTCCCAAGACCTGGGGCAGGAAAAAAAGGTGAAAGGTTTCTCCTCCTGGAAAGGAAAGACCACTACCCACAATGCCATTTACCCAGATGCTGGTTGTCACGGAACAATAAGCGCAAACCAGACCAGACCGGAAACCAAGAAAACACAAAGACAGACAGACTCTCCCATTCAGCTCGAGTGGCCACGTCTCAGGTTTGCAGGAACAAACAGTCTTCCAAACGTTTCTGCGAACAACCTGGAGAGAATTTCACAGCCTCCAAGTGAGCATGAAAGTTTCTAAGTCCACAACTGTACCTCATGGTGTTTCACTAATAAAATAAAAATAATAACAATAAGATAAAAATGAAAACTAAAGAAATTTTGTTTTTTGGGGCCACACCGAACAGTGCCCAAGGCTTACTCTGCCCTCAGGGATCACTCCTGGAGGGCTTGGGGGACCCTGTGGGGTGCCAGGGTCAGCTGCATGCAAGGCAGACACCCTCCCCCTGTACTAGTGCCCTGGCCCCTGAGTTTGAGGACCCGGGAAGATAGAGGTGGGGCAGGATTTTCGGACTGATTTAAAGTGCACTGAGAATTAGGTTAGAATTCTGGGGGTCCTGCAGAGAGGACCCCCCAAAATCAGGGGAAGGAGCTTGAAGATTCACCTTTTGGGGCAAGTGTGAGAAAGAGTTGAGAATCTAAATTCTCCCCTGTCCATCGGGTACAAAACCCAAGCCCCACCCCAACATCGAAATGTTTAGACAGCTCAGAATGTGGAAATTGGAAATTGACTTAGAGCTTAGATGGAAGACCCCAGTCATTGGTTTAGCCTCATTGATTTGATCCAGTCATTGGTTAGACCCATTGGTTCAGAAGCATTGGTTTGACCCAATCATTGTTTTAGACTCATGGTTTGATCTAATCCTTGCTTTAGACTCTTGGTTTGACCCAATCATTGGTTTAGACCCATTGGTTTGACCCAATCATTGGTTTAGACCCATTGGTTTGACCCAATCATTGGTTTAGACCCATTGGTTGAGACTCATTGGTTTGACCCAATCATTGGTTTAGACCCATTGGTTAAGACTCACTGGTTTGACCCCAATCATTGGTTTGATACAATCATTGGTTTAGATTCATGGTTTGATCCAGTAATTGGTTCAGACTCATTGGTTTGACCCAGTCATTGATTAAGACTCATTGGTTTGAGTATAAACCAGTAGTTCTCAGACTCTTTCTGACTATACCCTCAACCCCTACCTTTTACCAGTGGACCCCTAGTCTTGTGCCCTGCTCCCTCATTTACATGATTTTCACCTGAGGCTCCTTTTGGAATGTTCTAGAAGATCACACAGCCTCTAGTTGAGAATTGCTGGTCTAGAAGAAACAGTCACAAACTGACTTGATCTATACCCCCTTTACACGTATGTTTATACATATGAAATCCCCACTGTATTTCATATAGATTGCACTTTCCTGTATATATTTTTTTTAATTTTCCCCCGTGTATATTTCATGTCATTTCTTGTTTCCTGGTGGGGAATTGGCTCTCTGGGTTCTGAGGCCACAGCTCCTAGTGTCCACTCACCCTGGGTACTAACTCCTGGGCTTGGTCAGGCTTCTGGTGGCCAGACCAGTGCTGGGGCCACCTTCTGACCTGGAGTCATTGAATCAAAGCCTCTGGGTCTTCTTACTGGAGCTTCTTTCTGACCATTATGCGTCAGGTTTTGCCCTGTGGTCCCCGAAGTCCAGATGAGGGGGTCTAGGGGGGCGCCGGTGGTCAGCCCAGAAAGCTCTCTCAGTTTCAAGTCCTTGACGTGCAGGTGTGATGGCTGCTGGTTCCTTCAATCCTGCCAACTGTTTCATGCCTTTCCGGGGTGGTAACAGTGTTTCAACCATCAGGTTCTGGAAGAGATTATTTTGGATACAGTGTTGATTGCTTGTTTAGGATATGTATCAATTTAGGATACTTTGTTGCACACTTGATTATTTAGGATACTGTGTTATTTAGGATATGTATTTAGGATACTTTGCCCATTTGATTGTTTAGGATACTGTATTAAGTATTTAGGATATGTATCAGTTTAGGATACTTTGTTGCCAGTTTGATTGTTTAGGGTACTGCCTTGTTTAAAATATGTATCAGTTTATGATACTTTATTGCCCATTTGATTAGGATACTGTTTTATTTAGGATATGTATCAATTTAGGATATGTTGCCTGGTTTGATTGTTTAGGATACTGTATTATTTAGGGTATGTATCAATTTAGATTGATACATATTTAGGATACTTTGTTGCCCCTTTGTTTTTCTAGGATGCTATGTCTCTTCTTTAATTGTTTAGGATATTGTGTTGATTGTTATAAGCGCATTTAAGGGCATGAAGGTGCAAAGCGTTGATTACTTCGTGACTTTTTTTTCTTTCTCAAGATCTGAAAAAGGGTTGGGTTCTGTGCTTGGGAGTTTCTCTGTACCAACACTAAACACTCCAGCCCCTGTGCAAAAATAAAACGGGGGTGTTGGAGATTAGAATATAATACCAAGCTTTATTGGCTTAGGAGGACCCCTGTCCACGAGCCTGCAGGTAAGGAAGGAAAGACAGGATTTTGTCAGGACTGGTTTTTTATTTCTCCATCCAGACCATGGCTGGGTTCTGCCTTGCAGCTGCTGTCCAGCATGAGGTCTGGTTCGCGGACGCTGCTCTCCTGTTCGGGGAGATGCAGTGCCCCTCCGGCGAGAGGACCCACGTGCTTGATAATCGAAGATGGATTGGCGCAGGCTGCAGACAATAGGCGAGCTTTGGTCTGCCCGGCTGCCGGCTGGCGTCAGAGCTGTTCTCCGGGGTGCGCCCTCTTCCGAGTGTGATTCTGTTCTCTGAACTCGCTCCCCTCGGGTCACTGAGCCAGACCCTGAGAGAACACGAAGTTATTAGAGCAAGTCAGATTCTAGAGGATAGCGGAGCCGTTGCACGCTGCGTAACTGCAATTTTTATTGTTTTGGTTTGTTTGGGGCCACACCCGGCGATGCTCAGGGCTGACTGCTGGCTCTGCACTCGGGGATCACTTCTGGCAGTACTCGGGGGACCCTGTGGGATGCAGGGACTCAAACCCGGGTTGACTGCGTGCAAGGCCAACACCCTCCCTGCTGTCCTATCGCTCTGACCAGGCACACACTTCATTCCTTACCTATGAGACATCGCGGGCTGTGAAAACTCAGGCTTGGGGACCAGCAGACAGGGACTGGGGGAGGGGAACATCACTGTGTGTAAGACCCCCGGGGCCCCAGAGCTGCCGGGATCCAGGAGTTAAGGGTCTCATTGTGACCCAGTGAACTTTGGCACAGTTCTGACCTCAGCACTCATATCTCAGATTTTATCATATATTCTGTGTGGTGTGCAGTGTTGCCCTCATGTAAATGTTACTGTAATTAGCCTGATTCGTACTGAGAAACTTGAAGGTTTTGTTTTTTTTTTAATTTTTTGCAAAGCTTTCTCTTAAGCATGTAAAGAAAGTCACCCTCAGTCGTTACCGAGACAGGGGGCTGCAAGGGACCCATCTCCCTGGCCCCTTGCTCCATAGTGGCCCCTCAGGTCCTCATAAGGGCAGTTCTCCCAAGAGTCTGTCCTAGAACTTGGAGCCGTTGTACAGTTGATTTCAAAAACAGCTGTGAACTATGGGCCGCCTCCCTGATCTCCCACCGACAAAAATGAGGGTGTAGTCAAAGGCTTCTGGACACACAACTAGACAACAGGAATTCAGGCTTTCCTCCCCCATCGTGAAGGGGATGGTGGGCTTCACCCTGGGTGCTTTTTGTGGAGGGAGGTGTTGTGAAGGAGACCACTTAAGAAGTTTGAGTCTACATCATTTCTTTTCTTTTGAAATTTTTATTTAACTAATTTTGGCTTTGGGGCCACACTTGGCCATGCTCGGGACTTATCCTGGGCATCTGTGCTCAGAGATCACTCTGGGAGGGTTTGGGGGGGACAATCCAGAGTGCCAGGGATGGAACCCGGCTCGCTGTCTTTCTGAGTTAATTTAGGGATGGCTTTTAGGAATATTTCTTTTTCTGGGGGTGGAGTGTCCTCACCTAGCAGTGCTCAGAGCTTCTGCCTCTGTGCTCAGGGATCACTCCAGGTAGAGCTCAGGGGACCTTGTGGGGTCCCAGGATCGAACCTGCATTGGCCATGTGCAGGGCAAATGCCCTCCCCGCTTTGCTGTCGCTCCAGACCCAACCAGCTACTTTTAAATGTTGGCACCTGGGGCTGGAGCGATAGCCCAGTAGGGAGGGTGTTTGCCTTGCATGCGTCCGACCCGGGTTCGATCCCCAGCATCCCATAGGGTCCCCTGAGCACCGCCAGGAGTGATTTTACTGAGTGCATGAGCCAGGAGTCAGCCCTGAGCATCACCGGTGTGACCCCAAAAGAAAAAAAAATTGTCGGCACCTGGGTGAGGTGCTGGAGAAAGAAAAGACTTTCCAGAAAGTCTCTGAGCTCCGGGAACAGAAGTGGGATTTCAGTGGCTGAGCTTGACTCAGTGACAAATTTCATAGCAGGGGCTTCAGTCAAACCCAGCGTGTGGCCGACCCCGGCACCCCATAGGGTCCCCTGAACCCCTCCAGAAATGGTCCCAGAGCACAGAGCCAGGAGGATGTTCTCCCAGTTCTGGCCCCCAAAAAAACAAAAGAATTCCACACCAGGATCAGGGTCCTGTCCACTAACCTGTCCCTCTCGCCCTCTGTCCCGTCCTTCCTGTGGTTTACCCGTTAGCTGGTCTCGGCATGACTCAGAGCCGAGTTTGACCTTGCTTGGCCCACATGTGTGCCTGGCCGTGGAAACTTGAGGAGCCGTGATACCCTCGTGAGTGGGTACCGGGACACAGACCAAGGTCACGGTCAGTTGAAACTTGGGCAGCTGGTTCTCAGCTGTGACCAGGTCCTACCTGGTGCAGAGGGGAATGCCCTGTTTGCTTGTCCGTAGGTTCTCTCTCTCTCTCTCTCTCTCTCTCTCTCTCTCTCTCTCTTTCTTTCTCTTTCTTTCTGTCCTTTCTTTTTCTTTATTTCTCTTTTCTTTCTGTCCTTTCTTTTTCTTTCTTTCTTTCTTGCTTTCTTTTCCTTTCCTTTCCTTTCTTTCTTTCTGTCCTCTTTCTTTCTTTCTTTGTTTCTTTCTTTCTTTCTTTCTTTCTCTCTCTCTCTTTCTGTCCTTTCTCCTTCCTTCCTTTCTTTCTTTCTTTCTTTCTTTCTTTCTTTCTTTCTTTCTTTCTTTCCTCAAGGGTTATTCCTGGCTCTATGCTCAGGAATCACTCCTGGTGGTGCTCAGGGGACCCTATGGGACTCCAGGGATTGAACCCGGGTTGACTGTGTGCAAGGGAAAAAGAACTGTAAGACTTCAAGAATCTTATGGAAAGGAGCTGGAGTGATAGCACAGCAGGGAGGGCATTTGCCTTGTACATACTGGACCCGGGTTCGATCCCCGGCATCCCCTAGGGTTCCCCGAGCACCGCCAGGAGTGACTCCTGGGTGCAGAGCCTGGAGTCAGCCCTGAGCATTGCTGGGTGTGGCCCTCAAATAAAGAACAAAAACAGAAACGAACCTCAAATACAGGCCCCGGGGAAGCAGATGACAAATCCAGGCTTGCCCTCACCACTGGCCAAGTTACCAAAGTGTCTTTTTTTCTTTCTTCTTCTCTTTTCGGTCCTCAGATGAGTATAGGATCAAGCCCGTGGAAGAGGTCAAGTACATGAAAAACGGGGCAGAAGAGGAGCAAAAAGTCGCCGCCAGGAACCAAGAGAACTTGGTAAGAGAAAGACAGTGACGGGGCGGACAGACAAAGCCTGCAGTTTGAACGACCCTTTCCACGCGGGGCTAAAGGTTTCCTGAGGGTGCTGAGCTCTTTATGGCTTGCCTGGACACTGCAAGTCCCTGTCTCTTGTCCGGTTGGGCGCAAACCTTCTGTCCTTAGTTGTGGTAGAAAGTATGCAGGTGGTGTTTCAAAAACCCGCGAGGAAACGCACAGAAATTTGGGAATAAGCGCCCTCTCCTCTTTTCTTATACAGTTTTGGGGTTTTGGGGCCATTCCCGGCGATGCTCAGGGGTTACTCCTGACTCTGCACTCCTGGCGGGGCTCAGGGAACCCCATGGGATGCCGGGACTCAAACCCGGGTTGACTGAGTGCCAGTCAACCTATTCTACTGGCCCCCATTCTACTGTTTTTTTTTTTCAGTTGTTGTTTGTGTTTTCAATGGGGGCCACATTTGGCAATGCTCAGGGCTGACTCCTGGCTCTGCACTCAGGAATCACTCCTGGTGGGACTCGGGGGACCCTGTGGGATGCCGGGGATCGAACCTGGGTCCGCCGCATGTAAGGCAAGCGCCCTCCCCGCTGTCCTATCACTCCAGCCCGCTACACTTTAAAAACGGTAACCCAGGGACTGGAGTGATAGCACAGTGGGGAGGGCATTTGCCTTGTACCTGGCTGACCCAGGTTCGATTCCCAGCATCCCATAAGGTCCCCTGAGCACCACTGGGAGTGAATCCTGAGTGTATGAGCCACAACACTAAACTCATGTTTAAAAAAAAAAATCTGGGGGCTAGAGCAATAGCACAGCGAGTAGGGCGTTTGCGTTGCATGCGGCTGACTCAGATTCGATTCCCAGCATCCCATATGGTCCCCCGAGTACCGCTAGGAGTAATTCCTGAGTGCATGAGCCAGGAGTAACCCCTGTGCATTGCCGGGTGTGACCCCCCCCAAAAAAAATCTAAGAAAAACTGTAACCAAGACCAGGAGGAACCCAGAGTTTCATAGGATCTTTGCAGGTGCTTCCTTCCAAAGGAATCTGATGTCCTTGGAAAATAGGTCACCCTCAAGACAATACTTAAGAGTCTCTTGGTGCAGGGGGTGTGCGTTAAGCCGAGAGTTATTTTTGTTGTTGGTTTGTTTGTTTTATTGGGGGTTGGGCGGTTGGGAGCATACCAGTGAGGCTCAGGGGTTGTTCATGGCGTGTTTGTGGGAGTCAGTCCTGGTGGTGATGGGGGCGCACGTGTGCACATGTGCGCGCGCGCACACACACACACACGCACACGCACAGAGTGCTGGTTCTGCATGCAGAGAGTATGTGCCAGGAAATTGAGCTGCTGTTCAACCTCAGAACTATTAGGAATTTAAATTTTATACTCCTGAGGCTGGAGCGATAGCACAGCGGGGAGGGCGTTTGCCTTGCACGCGGCTGAGCCGGGTTCGATCCCGAGCATCCCCTAGGGTCCCCCGAGCACCACCAGGAGTGATTCCCGAGTCATGAGTGAGGAGGAACCCTAAAACACCCCTGGGTTGTGGCCCCCAAACCGAACAATAAAATAAAATGCAGTACTGCGTAGGATCCTGTTTTGGTAAAATAAAACAACTTAGCTTGAGGCCAGAGCGATAGCACAGCGGGGAGGGCGTCTGCCTTGCACGTAGCCTACGTGGGTTCGATCCCCGGCATCCCATAGGGTCCCCCGAGCATCGCCAGGGGTGATTCCTGAGTGCAGAGCTGGGAGTTAGCCCTGAGCATCACCGGGTGGGACCCAAGAAGCAAAGTAATAATAATAATAATAATATTGGGTCCATCACCCAGTTCAGCACCTTAATATCTGATCCATCCATAGGGGCTGGAACAATAGCACAGCGGGGAGGGCATTGGCCTGGCACGCAGCCAACCTGGGTTCGATCTCCGGCATCCCCTAAGGTCCCCTGAGCACCGCCAGGAGTGATTCCTGAGTGCAGAGCCAGGAGTCAGCCCTGAGCATTGCCGGGTGGGACCCAAAATGAAAACCGAAACTAAAAGACTGAAGTCTTCCTTCTCCAGATTTGTTGCACTAGCTTCGTTACTTTCGTTCTTCATGATCGTCATCCTCTGTGAGGCCTGGTTTCATCTTTCGTTGTTTTTCTCATGTGTGACCCACAAGTCTCAGAGCATGTGGCCCGACGGGGGCAGGTCAGGGCTGAAGCCACGGTGAGACTCCTCAGATGGGACATCTGGATTGAGCAGGGTCGAGCCCAACGCTGGGCTGGCCGGTGGGCTGGAGGGAGTTTGGGTTTATTCCTGGGGGAGGTGACAATTGTGTGAGGTTTCGGGGGCCGGGGTGGAGGGGCACGTTGTAAATCAGCAGCTGCAGGTGCTCTGGGGGGTCATTCAGAGGCCAAGTTCATGCTCATGGTCCCGTGGGCCCTGGAGACCCCAGCCCAGCAACATCTGGCTTCGCTCTGAGCCCCCAGGTTTCTTCAGCAAGACTCTTGGCAGGCTTCAGGCCCTCAGGCCCTCTTCCTGGGTCTCTCCCTCCCTATCCCTCTCCTCCTTCCCCGACCCCAACCGTCCACAGATCTTGCTTCTACAACTCTCAGCTGTGGGGCCGCTTCTGTTCTCCTCTCTTGCCTTAGTTCAAAGGTCAGCACTCAAAGGGAGAGCACGCAAAGGAAAGGGCTGAGCAGACACGCAGATGACAAAGGGCAGAGACCTGGGGGCCACAGAGAGCAGCTCCCGGGGCTGGAGGCCTCCTCTGTGTATGAGACACCCCCCCCCACACACACACAGTGCCTGGAACGCTGAGCCACCAAATGGATGTCACCCCAGAGCACTCCCAGATATGACCAAACACGCCCTTGATTTGGGAGGGTCCCACCTGGCAATGCTCAGGGCTGACTCCTGGCTCTGCACTCCTGGCAGTGCTTGGGGGACCCTATGGGATGCCGGAGATCGAACCTGTGTTGGCCGTGTTCAAGGCAAACGCCTTCCCCGCTTTGCTGTCACTCCAGTCCCCTGAGACGCCTGTTAATGGCACCTGCTGATGGAGATGGTGGTGGCAGGGAGGTCAGTGGGGGGGAGGCCCATGTGAGAGTACCTGGTGCTGTGGACAGGAAGATGCCAATGGCCCGGTGGTGGATGGCGTGGACATGGGGGGCAGGCAAGAACGGGGAGGGGGTGAGGACACTTGATTGTGGAGATGGCATCAAGACACGGTCGTGGTGACGGCGATAAAGCTGCTGGTGAGGATGAGGATGGTGGCGATTGTGATGGCGGTGCCAACGGTGGTGATCATGTTGGTGATGGCAGTGTTGATGGGGATGATTGTTAACCTACATTGGTTAGTCCTTTCGATGATGGTGTGTTGGTGGTGCTGATATTGATGGTGTTGATGGTGATGATGGCAGTGTTGATGGTGATGGTGGTGATTGGCAGTGTTGGCCGTGGCGATGAGGTTGAGAATGGCCATGAGGGTGGCGGTAACCGCACTGGTGATGGAGATGGTGGTAGGGGATGTCGTGTTGGTGATGCCACTGTTGATGGTGATGATGGTAACGTTGGTCATGATGAGGTTGAGGATGGTGGGGATTAGGATGGTGACACCAGTGGTGGTGGTAATGATGGTGGTGCCAGTGTTGATGGCGGTGATGGTGGTGATCATGATGGCGATGCCAGTGTTGATGGTGATGGTCGTGTTGGTGATGCCAGTGTTGATGGTGATGATGGTAACGTTGGTCATGATGAGGTTGAGGATAGTGGGGATTAGGATGGTGATGCCAATCGTGGTGGTAATGATGGTTGATGGCAGTGTTGATGGTGATGATGGTGGTGTTGGTGGTGATGGTGGTGATGGAAGCGTTGGCCGTGGTGATGAGGTTGAGAATGGCCATGAGGGTGGTAGTAACCGCACTGTTGATGGAGATGGTGGTAGAGATGGTCATGTTGGTGGTGCCAGTGTTGATGGCGATTATGTGGTGATCATGATGCCAGTGTTGATAGTGATGGTTGTGTTGGTGATGCCAGTGTTGATGGTGATGGTGGTAATGTTGGTCGTGATGAGGGTGAGAATGGTGGGGCTTAGGTTGGCAACACCAATGATGGTGGTAATGATGGTGGTGCCAGTGTTGATGGTGGTGATGGTGGTGTTGGTGGTGTTGGTGGTGATAGTCGTCTTGGCCGTGGTGATGAGGTTGAGAATGGCCACGAGGGTGGTGGTAATCACACTGGTGATGGAGATGGTCATGTTGGCATTGGTGGTGTTGGTGGTGCTTATGGTAAAGGCAGTGTTGTTGGTGATGATGATGGGTGAACGGTACTGATGGTGATGCTAGTGTTGATGGGGATGGTAGTAACTTTGGTCGTAATGAGGGTGAGGATGGTGGGGCTTAGGATGGCAGCGCCAATGATGGTGGTAATGATGGTGGTGCCAGTGTTGGTGGTGATGGTGGTGTTGGTGGTGATCATGATGGCGATGCCAGTGTTGATGGTGATGATGGTGGTGTTGGTGGTGATGGCAGCATTGGCTGTGGTGTTGAGGTTGAGAATGGCCATGAGGGTGGTGGTAACTGTACTGTTGATGGAGATGGTGGTAGAGATGGTCATGTTGGTGGTGCCAGTGTTGGTGGTGGTGGTGGTAATGTTGGTTGTGATGAGAGTGAGGATGGTGGGGATTAGGATGGTAACGCCAATGGCGGTGGTAATGATGGTTGATGGCAGTGTTGGTGGTGATGGTGGTGATAGCCATCTTGGCCGTGTTGATGAGGTTGAGAATGGCCATGTGGGTTGGTGGTAACCGCACTGGTGATGGAGGTGGTTGTGTTGGCATTGGCGGTGTTGGTGGTGCTTATGGTGAAGGCAGTGTTGTTGGTGATGATGGTGGGTAGGTGATGTTGGTGATGCTAGTGTCGATGAGGACGGTGGTAATGTTGGTCGTGATGAGGGTGAGGACGGTGGTTCCATCATGATGAAGGTGAGGACGGTGGTGTGAAGGGTATTAATGGTGAGCACGCAGTTGAGAATGACATTGAGAACGGTGGCCATGGTAACTCATGGTGATGGTCGTGATTGGGTGAGGAGGTTGAGGAAGTTTATGGTGATGGACATGTGATGGTGGTGATAGTGACATTGGGGCCAATGGTGGTGCTGATGCTGGCAGTGATGACATTGAGGGGTGGCAGTGAGGATGTGGTGGCCAGGGTGATGAGATTGAGTCTGGTGATGGTGTGACCCTAGCGGTGCTGGTTCCTGTGTCCTAATGGGCTTGATAACGATGGTAGTGCATATTTGTGGAATATGAAGTAGCAGATTGGGAGACTGGCACCCAAGGACAGTAGAGATAAGGGCCAGGAGGATTGCCCCATGGCCTGGAAGCCGGCCTCACGGACTGGGGGGGAAAGACAGCTGGGGTGGAGAAGGGACCATCCAAGCAAGTGGAGGATGCTTGGAGGGCTTGCTCAGGATGGGAGATGTGTGCTGAGAGTAGACTATGAACCAAACATGACGGCCGCTTAGCACCTGTATTGCAAACCATAACACTCAAAGGGAGAGAGAGAGAAAGAGGGAAGGTGCCTGCCACAGAGGCAGGGGGGATGGTGGGATGGGGTGGGGGTGGTGGGTGGGATACTGGGGACATTGGTGGTGGAGAATGGGCACTGGTAGAGGGATGGGCACTCAAGCATTGTACGACTGAAATGCAAGCATGAAAGTTTGTAAGTCTGTAACTGCATCTCACGGTGATTCATTAAAAAATAAAAAAAAAATTAAAAACAAACAATGGAAGTGAAGGTGGTCATAGCTGTTCTGGACAAAGCAACTCTGTTCCATTTAAGTGACAGAATCAGCCTGAGCAATGATTTCGACTTTCTTCCCCGCTCCTTCTCTTTCTCCGACGTCATCAGTTTATCCCGAGAGCGTTGAAACTATTTTGAAGTTTTCCTTGTGTTTCTCAACGGTTGCCTTAATTACGGTGATGGCGGATGAGTCACTGAATCCACCCCCCTGTTATTCTTCCTGCTGAAGGCCCCCCCCCCCCCCCCGGTTCCTTAGTCATGCAAACCTTTGCCTCCGTCACCCTCCTCCCTCATGGGTTCTCCTTCTACTCCAGCTCCAGGGTCCTCCCAGGCGCCAGATGATTTTTGTTCATTTGTTTGGGGACCATGCCCAGTGGTGCTCAGGGCTTACTCCTGACTCTTCACTCAGGACTCACTCTTGGCAGTGCTCAGTGCTTCTTGGGGGATTAGAACCCGGTTCGGCCGTGCAGTCTCTCCGGCCCCACACCCCAATCTGTAGGAATATTTATTCTGTCTTTCACAGCCCCGGTTCTTACATTGCTACCTCCTGCCTCTCAATGTAAGGCTCAGTTCTGAGAGATGCACACATCTCTGTCCCTTAGAAAGCGGCACCATGCTGCCCCGGGAGGGAAAGGGTGTTTGTCCATCTGCCTTTTTTTCCCCTTGGTGGCGGCGACAACGGTGGCCGCTGTCTCTTAGAGCCTAAAGGACAGCCAGGTATGAGCCTGCAGTGACGAGGCACACGGGGCCTCATGGGATGGGGGTGGAACGGCCCTGCTCCTTGCCCTGGCAAGGCCCCAAGTTGCCACCCACAAATGCCTCCTCCGGCTCTGAAGGACCCTAATCCCAGAGGCACACAAACCGATCTCAGAATCCAGCGGCTCTTGGCAGTCTCGCACGACATCACGTGCTCTTCATAATCAGCAACAGAAAACGAATTATCTGGTGATGTCTTTTTTGGCAGGTCTGGTTGCTGGGGAAAACTCCAAATAACGATGGTGGGTCTTTTGTCGTGATATTGAATGTGATCAACGTAGAGAGAGAGTAAAGTGGAAATCTGCCACACAGGCAGGTGGGGGGGGGAGTTGTGGGGGGGTATACTTGGTGGTGGAAAATGTGCACTGGTGAAGGGATGGGTGTTTGATCATTGTATGACTGACCGAGACTTAAACCGAAAGGCTTTGTTTGGGGGCTGGAGCAATAGCACAGCGGGTAGGGCGAGTGCCTTGCATGCGGCTGTCCTGGGTTCGATTCCCAGCATCCCATAGAGTCCCCTGAGCACCGCCAGGGGTAATTCCTGAGCACAGAGCCAGGAGTAATCCCTGTGCATTGCCGGGTATGACCCAAAAAAGTAAAAAACAAAAACAAACAAAAAAACCCCCACAAAACTGAAAGGTTTTGTGGCTGTTCTCACAGTGATTCAATAAATAAAAAATTTAAAAAAGAAAGAAAGAAAGTGGGCTGACTTCCCACCTAGGGACGCTGCTGTCTGTCCCGTCTCTCTTTTTTTTTCTTTTGCTTTTTTGGTCACACTTGGCAGTGCATAGGGGTCACTCCTGGCTCTGCGCTCAGGAATTACCCCTGGCGGTGCTCAGGGGACCCTATGGGATGCTGGGAATCGAACCCGGGTAGGCCGCGTGCAAGGCAAACGCCCTCCCCGCTGTGCTGTCTCTCCAGCCCCTGTTCTGTCTCTTATATGCTCTGACCTGGTGTGTATCATCCTGCACCTCCAGCCTTGGCCTGCATGAATCGGGTCACCGAGATTCAGAAAGCTGATTGACTTGATTGATTGATTGATTGATTGAATTTGGTCCCTTGCTCTTTCTCCTCTCCCTGCCTTTTCTCTCGTCGTCTTTGCCGATGCCCGATTTCGCCTCGCTGGGACGGGTGGGCTTCTATTGACAGTCGCCTGTGCTGAGTGTCTGCAGCACTGATTTTTTTTGAGGGGGGTCACACCCGGCACTGCACAGGGGTTCCACCTGGCTCTGCACTCAGGAATTACTCCTGGCGGTGCTCGGGGGACCCTATGGGATGCTGGGAATCGAACCTGGGCTGGCTGCCTGCAAGGCAAACGCCCTCCCCGCTGTGCTATCGCTCCAGCCCCTGCAACACTGATTTTAATTAATTGGTTGCCTGCTGTGAATTCCCTCTTCATTGCGCTCTGCCCCTTCTTGTTCTTTTTGGTTTTGGGTTTTTTTTTTTTTAATTTGGTTTGTGGGGTGGGGGGCACACCCGGCGATGCTCAGGGCTGACTCCCAGCTCTGCACTCAGGAATTACTCCTGGCGGTGCTCGGGGGAACCCTATGGGATGCTGGGGTTCGAACCCGGCTTGGCCGCATGCAAGGCAAACGCCATCCCCGCTGGCCTATGGCCCCGGCCCCAGCATACCTTTGGATTGTTTTATAGAGAGAAGCAGGGTGTAAATCTTTCTCCCAGTTGTGTGGCAAGGAGCAGGCCAACCAGAAATGATCTGAAAGATCCTTCCACCCTCGCCAGCCAGCACTGTTCTTTTTGCAATGAGATACTGGCCAGATTTGTTGGGTTTGGGGTTTTGGGGTCGCACCCTGGGGCTTGCTGACACTTGGGCATCTGCGGACACAGCTCGGTCCTCTCCTGCCTCGGCTGCTGGTGGCTCGTTGGCAGAGAGAGGGCGGGATGGTGAAGCCCTGGGCGGTGACCGCCTGGCAGGTCCACGTGGGGGATGGGGGCAGCTGAGACACTCAAGAACCGCAGAGAACCGTTTGCAGTTCCTCCTTTCACTTCCTGCAGAGGGAGAACCCACGGAATTCCTCTTGGCCACTCACCCCACTTCTCGCCTGGCCCCGGCTGTCAGAGAGTGGGCTGTGGAGGTTGGGAGAGAGGGACACCCGTGGGCCTGGTGCTGGGGGGGACACTCGCGTGGGGACCCCTTCCAAATCCAGGGTCGCATTGCCCAGTGCCTCCGGGAGAGAACTGGAGGAGGGTCTGTGCTCCTTTTTCCTTCCTTCCTTCCTTCCTTCCTTCCTTCCTTCCTTTCTTTCTCTTTCTCTTCCTTTTCTCCTTTCTTTCTCTTCCTTTTCTTCTTTCTTTCTTTCTTTCTTTCTTTCTTTCTTTCTTTCTTTTTCTCTTCCTTTTTTCTTTCTCTTCCTTTCTTTCTCTTTTTCTTTCTTTCTCTTCCTTCCTCTTTCTCTTTTTCTTTCTCTTCCTTTCTTTCTCTTTTTCTTTCTCTTCTTTCGTTCTTTTTCTTTCTTTCCTCCTTCCTTCCTTTTTTCCTTCCTTCCTCTTTCTTTCTTTCTCTCTTTCTTTCTTTCTTTCTTTCTTTCTTTCTTTCTTTCTTTCTTTCTGCTTTTTGAGTCCCACCCAGCGATGCTTGGGGCTGACTCCCGGCTCTGCACTCAGGAATCCCTCCTGGCGATGCTCAGGGGACCCTCGGGGATGCCGGGGATCGAACCCGGGTCAGCCGCGTGCCAGGCCAACACCCTCCCCGCTGTGCTCTCACTCCAGCCCAGGGTCTGTGCTTCTAGCCAGAGCTAGGCCACGTGTGAAGGTCCCTGGTTCGCCGTCGAGGCCAGAGAAATCCAAAGAAATCCACGCGGGACTCCGGGACTCCTGTCTTTGGCCGCTCGCCGCAGCTCAGCAGACCCTTGGTGGTGCGACTTTTAAGTACCTGTTTCCGAACTCTGCTCTGCACGTAATTTATAGGCTCGAAGCCATACCCAGGGGCTTAAAAGATGTGGCTGGCATTAAAGTATATCCCTGTGCCCGGCCCTTTCCAATTTGGGGGCTTAAGGAAATTGCAGGCTCGCTTTGGAAAGTGTCTGTTAAGGCTGAGCTGTTTCTCTTTGTAGTCCTGGTACCTGCAATTTTGGAAAAGGAACTGAGTCTTTCTGGACTCTTGCTTCGCGTGAATATAAATACCAGCATCCCAGTTTCCCTCCAAATCATTATTATCTTTTTTTTTTTTTTTTTTGCAGAGGGGGCTACACCCAGCAGTGCTCAGGACTTAACTCCTGCTCTTCTAAGCACTGCGGGCACAGATCCCTGAGCACAGAGCCAGAGTCAGCCCTGAGCACTCGAGACGCGGCCCCCAAACGCGAGAGACAAAAGCAGGCTCTGAGTCGTTGGTCTGAACGCCAGCGGGCTCTGATAGCTGCCGTAGAGATGGAACATGCTGGAACGGGTGTGGGACAGGGAGGGCCCGGCTTCCCGGCAGCCCCCGGCATCTGGGCGCGGCCCTGGAGGTTGTCAGCACATCGCCACCGTCCCAACTTGTCGTCTGCCCGCTGGGTACCGCTGCTGTGTGGTCGGTCGGTCCGGCGGGTTCCCCGACCCCCTGAGGATGGCCTGGGATTCAGTGTCTTCTTCTCTTGGGAGGCTTTGCGTGTTTTAGGAGGGGAATGAACTTGCAGATCTGATTTTCCTGCAAAAGGCAAAAAGCATTGATGATTCTTTTTTGGGGGGTGGTGGTGATGGGGGTTGGCGGGTGTGTTATCCAAATTATCTTAAGCAACGCCTGGGAATTGCTTCTGGCAGTATCTCAGCCCACTGGGCGGGTGGTTTAAATGTCCACAGATGTCGTATTGCTCAGTCTTGCATCGCCAGATGATATCCTGGGATGCTCGGGGACCCCCGAGTCACTGCGATGCTCAGGGCTGACTCCAGGCTCTGCACTCAGGAACCTGGGGTCTTACATGCAGTGACTATGGAGCTGGGGTTCAGCCCAGGCTGGGAAAAACCCCAACCACTGTTTCCGGCAGTGCTCCTGGAGGATGGCCATTGGACTCCCTTCCCCAGAGTTCTGCATTTCTCAGATGGTGGTAGCCAGAATGTCCTAGAAGGTTTAGAATGTCCTAGAATGTTCTAGAAGTGGTGCTCAGAGGCAAGTGTCTGGTTAGTTGAATAAGCACGTGGGGTGCTCGTAAGGATGATGAAAGGGACCGCTTGTATCATCTCTAGCCCCTTGGGCTTGGTTTGGGGCCCCACATACATGTAGAGTGAGGAATGTTTTCTAGAACCTTCTGGGGCTTTATGTCCACTGTATGGTAACAAGAGGCAGATTTGTTCTTCTGAAAATGGTGGGTTTTTTTTTTTTTAATGAGTTCTGGCAGTAGAAACAGATGAGTTTAATAATTCAGTGAAAGATCAAGAATAATATTTACGTTTTTTAATCACTAGATACACATTTGTCTTCATTCCTGTGGAACTCAGAGTTGCCGATGATTCCAGATGCCGTGTGTGTGTGTGTGTGTAAAATGTTTATTGTACATTTAATGAACACATACTAACCCGTCTCTGTATCTTTTTATAAAAGATACAGGTACTCTGGTTTTTGCTTTCGATCCCATAACTCTTTCACCTTTTACTGTAAAAATATACTTTTTTTTTTCTCCCCATCATCATCCGTTAATTTCATTGAATTATCATGAACTAACTCACACCAGATAAAAATCAGTTGATTTTCCTGTTCTAGCCGTTGTTCTCGCTGTGTTTCGTTTGAGCTCGTTGGGAAATCCAGACCTGTATCGACCCCTGTCACTTCACTCCCTGGATTTTTTGCTTTGGAAACCTCTGGGTCAGCGACATGTGGTGGCATTAACTCTGAGTCATCATTTCTGATTCTGGCTTCAGAACATCTTGCTCAAGGCCCTTTGGCTTATTAAAATCGCAGGATGAGGGGCCGGAGCAATAGCACAGCGGGGAGGATGTTTGCCTTGAACATGGCAGACCCGGGTTCGATCCCCGGCATCCCATAGGGTCCCCCGAGCACCGCCAGGAGTGATTCCTGGGTGCAGAGCCAGGAGATCCCTGGGACACAAATAGAGAAAAAAAATCTTTTGGATTATTTATTTATTCATTATTTTTCTTATTATGGAGGTTGAGGGTGGGATGATGTGGTTGTTAGGACCACACCCAGTTGTGCTAAGGGTTTACTCTTTTTTTTTTTTTGCTTTTTGGGTCACACCTAGCAATGCTCAGGGCTGATCCTGGCTCTGCATTCAGGAATCGCTCCTGGCGGTGCTCCGGGGACCCTAGGGGATGCTGGGAATCGAACACGGGTCGGGTCGGCCACATGCAAGGCCCTCCCCACTGTGCTATCACTTCAGTTTACAAATTGTGATTTTATTTTATTCTGGGGTCCCTCCCGGCGATGCTCAGGGCTGACTCCTGGCTCTGCACTCAGGAATCACTCCTGGCAGTGCTTGGGGGACCCTAGGGCATGCCGGGGGTCGAACCCAGCAGGCTGGTCACGTGCAAGGCAAACTCCCTCCCCGCTGTGTGGTTGCTCTGACCCTCTAGAACTTACCACTTTAAAAGAAACATAGGGGCCGGACCGATAGTACAGTGGCATTTGCCTGGCACGCGGCCGACCCGGGTTCGACCCCCGGCATCCCCTAGGGTCCCCTGAGAACCGCCAGGAGTGATCCCTGAGTGCGGAGCAGGGAGTCAGCCCTGAGCATTGCCTGGTATGACCCAAAAAAGCAAAAAAAAAAAAAGAGAGAGAGAGAGAGAGAGAGAGAGAAAGTTCTAGAAGGTTCTTGGGGCTTCTGCGGGTGGCGCCGCCCGCTGCCTGCAGCTCTGTGGGTGCGACCGGGATCCCCGCTCCCTCTCTGACGGGCAGTTTGGCAGGGTCTTGTACATTCTTCCTGGCGGAGGCTTTGCTAACACTTGCCTGGGAGCACTGCGTGAGTCAGCCCTGGGCAGGATGGGGTGTGCGAAGCCGGGCGCTTACGTGGACAAATCTGCAGGATTCCGGGCCGCTCGGGGGCTCAGCGGCGGGGCGTGGCGCTGGTCGGCAGCCTGGAGGTGCCCCTGGGTGGGGAAGTCGAGTCTAGACACCTCCTGAGTTTGCCTCAACTTTCCCGGCTGTCTTCGGAGCTCAAGAACCAAGAGTGTCTCTGTGTCCTCACAGCCTTTGGCTCAGGTGGACTAGCTTACGCGTGGTGGGGAGGGGGACGGGTCCTTGGGGTGCTTTCGAGAACACCCCCCCACCCCAGCACTGGACGGCTTCAAGGCAGAACATCTTCCCCGTTTCTCTGTTCCTACGATGCAGCAAACAGGCGTGTCCATCTTAGCTGTGAAAGTGCAGTGAAACTTGGGGCTAGAGCCGGTGGTAGGGGCTTGCCTTAGCATGCGGCCGGCCCGGGTTCGATCCCTGGCATCACACAGGGTCCCCCCAACACCGCCAGAAATGATCGCTGAGCTCTGAGCACCCCTCAGTAAAACAGAAAGCAAAAAAAAAAAAATCAGAGTGAACCTTTGTGGGTTTTGTTTTTTATGCTTTTTGGGCCACACCCGACAATGCTCAGGGCTGACTCCTGGCTCTGCACTCAGGAATCACTCCTGACGGTGCTCGGGGGACCCTATGGGGTGCCGGGGATCGAACCCAGGTCAGTTGCGTGCAAGGCCAGCGCCCTCCCCGCTGTGCTATCGCTCCAGCCCCCAGAGTGAACCTTTGCACTGGCAGATTGCAACTTGGCAGGCTCCAGCCCCCAAGCCCTGCTAGACCCAGCGTTGAGGTGTACTCCCAGCTGACCACTGCTAGGAGCCATCCCTGAACTTCTGACCACCATGTGGAAGCCTTTTAGCCCCACTAATTTTTTTTAAAAAACAAGATTTCCTAAACGTAAGTACGCACTCCCTTTACAAAATTGACACTGGAACTCTTGAGAGGGAAGGGCGTTTCCCTGGCACGTGGCTGACCCGGGTTCGATCCCCGGCATCCCCTAGGGTCCCCGGAGCACCGCCAGGAGTGATTCCTGAGCACTGAGCCAGGAGTCAGCCCTGAGCATTGCCGGGTGTGACTCAAAAAGGGGAAGAAAAAAAAAACTGGATGGAATCTTGCAGATTGGGGGAGTCAGGCCCTCTCTAGGCGATGTTTACTTGCTAATTCACAGCTTACCAGGGCACAGATACAAAATGCAAGGGTCCAAGGGTGTGGTGTCCAGCAGGGCGACCCCTGTGATGTTGTTCTGGGGTCCGCCAGCCTTAAGTCCTGCACTGACACCAGCGCTGGCCTGAGCAGATATATTGCTTTTCTATTTTTTTTTTCAATTTTTGGATCACACCGGCGATGCACAGATGTTACTCCTGGCTCTGCACTCAGGAGTTACTCCTGGCGGTGCTCAGGGGACCCTATGGGATGCTGGGAATCGAACCCGGGTCATCTGCGTGCAAGGCATATGTCCTCCCTGCTGTGCTATCACGATGCTCAGGGCTGACTCCTGGCTCTGCACTCAGGAATCACTCCTGGCGGTGCTCAGGGGACCATGTGGGATGCTGGGAGTCGAACCCGGGTTGGCCGCGTGCAAGGCAAACTCCCTCCCCGCTGTGCTGTTGCCCAGGTCCCTGGTTCATCACTCTTGATTAATTGATTGATGATTGATTGCTTTTTGGGGTCCCACCCGGCGATGCTCAGTGCTGACTCCCGGCTCTGCACTCAGGGATCACTCCTGGCGGTGCTCGGGGGACCCTAGGGGATGCCGGGGATCGAACCCAGGTCGGCCGCGGGCTGGTCAAGTCTGCTACCCTCTGTACCGTCATCTCTCCAGCACCCTCTTTCCACGCTTGCATACCTTCTTTTTACCTGATTTATTTTACGGTTCGCGGCCTTCCTATTCGTGCTCAGGGTACCCCATATGCCAGGGAGGAAGCCCAGGACCCCCTCAGAGACCCCCTTTTACATCTTACTCTGTGCCCATCCCCCCAACACGCCACTTTGTGTTTCTGATCCGACGTTCTTGCCAGTTGAGGGCCCATCAAGATGCCCTTTCGTGCAGAAGGCGCTTCAATTCTTCTTTCTGTGCATCCAACGCCTCTGGTCACGGGAGGAGACGGAGGAGAGAAGAGGAAACCGGTCCTTCCTCCCCACGCCTCAGTCTTCTCATCAGCAAAAAGGGGTTAGAACAGCGCAGATGTGGGTGTAGGGTGCATTGAAGTCTGTGCCTGACGCCTTGGTCAAAACGGGTGACCTGGGGGCGGGGGGGCTGGATCCCGGGGGGGCGGGGGACTGTCTTGCACGCAGCAACCAGCCCCAGCCCCTGTGAAAACCCAGCTCTGAAATTGGGTGGGGTGAACTGCCTGGAAGGTTCTGGAACATTCTGAAGGTGTCTCTTCCACCTCCCAATACTCTCTCTCTCTCTCTCTCTCCCCCCCTCCCTATCTCTCTCTCCCTTTCCCTATCTCTCTCTCTCCATCACTTTCCCCCTAAATGAGAAATTGATCACAGAAATATGCAAATGACTGACTTTTCTCATTCGTTTCCCATCTTTCTCTCTGTCTCTCTCTCTCTCTTTCTCTCTCTCTCTCCCTCTCTCTCCCGGGTGCTAATTTCAAATGCCAGATGGAGATTCCTCGAAGTACCTCTGGAGTTTTCTATAGGGTGCCTTGGAGTTGGGGTTGAAAGACGGAGCGTAGCCACCGATTCCGAGGTGACTTTCCTGAAGGTTCCAGGAATGCTTGTGTGTTTTGTGAAAAACAAGAGTGTATAAAAAAATCAAGGGCCAAAGGAAGCAATAGGACAGTGGGGAGGGCGTTTACCTGGCACACGGCCGACCTGGGTTCGATCCCCGGCATCCCATAGGGTCCCCCGAGCACCTCCAGGAGTGATTCCTGAGTGCAGAGCCGGGAGTCAGCCCTGAACATCGCCAGGTGGGACCCAGAAAGCAAAAGAAAGAAAAAAAGACTGTTCTATGAGCGTTAATGTTGCTTTTAAGTGGAATAAAACCAGAACTTGATAATGTATAATTTCTCTAAATACCTGCTATGGAATTACTATAAATCTTGCAACTGTTGGAAATACTTTAAAATATCGCAATACAGTTTCTTTTCCCCCATTTCCATTTTGAATTATTAGAAAAATAAAAAGATGGAATTTCCGGTGGTGGAGTTGGAATATCGAATGTCGTAAGTCCTGAGCATCACCGGGCGTGGCCCCCAAATCCAAAAAGAGAACGAAAAACGTTCAGGAGCCAGTGAGGGACGGGAGCACCCGGCCCCGCGTTGGTCCCTGACATCAGGTGCTTCTCCCAGCGTTGCTGGTTGTGACCCTGAAGGCCCCCAGACGCGCTGGGCGTGGCCTTGACCCAGGCAGCCTCGCGCCCAAGGCAAACCCCTCCCTGCTGTGCTGTCTCCGGCGCTGGTCCCCGAGACCTGCTCTCCGGCCTACGCACTGAGCCGCCACCTGGTCTCCCCAGGGGTGACCCCTGGGTCCCTGAGCACCGTCGACGGGTGCACACACACACCCCCTCTCAATTCTACCTAATTGGGTCTTTGCACTTGGTGGGCAGAAGATTCTGGAAACGGGCAGCAAAGCGAATGCAGACGTGTGGATGTTTTGCTCGGAAGTTCGGAGCTTGGCTTGCCCACTTGTGCGACCGCTGGGAAGTCCTCCGTCCCCGGCCCCCCTCCGCCTCCCTCCGGGGTCCGTCTCCCTGGTCCCCTACGTCCCCCCGTCTCCCTCCCATCTCTCCAGTCTTGTCCCCCACCCCCGCTTCTCCCCAAGGGGCCGTCGCTCGCTGTGTCTTCGCTCTTTGCCCTTTGCCGGTTCTGATGCTCCGTCACCTTGGACCAGGCACCCAAGGGTGGGGCTGAGGACACACCCGGCACCGCTGTGTGGGACCAGTCACGCCCCGCTGGGGTCATCGGCATTCCTGGCACACACATGCACCTGTGCACACCCCCCACACACACACCCGTGTACACGCACTCAAACTACACACTTGCTCAAAGCTGTACACGCACTCACGTAGACACACACCCATACACATGCACAGACGCTTGTGTACACGCACACCTGTACACAGGACACACTTGTGCACACTCACACCCGTGTACACACCCATACATGCACTCACCTATACACACACTGGCACACACACTCGTGTACTCACACCCTGTACACACTCACCTATACACACACCAGCACATACACAGACACACCCGTGTACTCGCACCCAAACTGTACACACTTGCTCAAACCTGTACACACACACTGGTACACACTCGTGTACACACACCCATGTACACGAAGACACTTGTGTACACGCACCTGTACACACACAGCGCACACCCATGTGCACACTCACACTGTGCACGCCCATACATGCACTCACCTATACACACACCGGCACGCACACACACTCTTGTACACGCACTCACATCCATACAGCACACACCCATGTACACACATTCACACCCTCCATACATGCACTCACCTACATACCCACTATGCACACATGCACTCACACACACTGGTACACAGACACACTCATGTACACGCACACACACTCATGTACACACTCATGTACACACCTGTACATGCACAGCACACATCCCTGTGTACACACACCCCCATGTACACGCACTCATCTCTACACACACTCATATGCATGCACAGACACTTGTGTACGTCTGCACACACACCCATACATGCACTAACATACACAGCGGTACACACATAGACACACACTCATGTACACACACACCCGTAAATGCGCAGCACACACCCGTGTACACACACTCACACCCATACACGCACTCACCTATACACACACCAGCACACACACAGCCACACTAGTGTACACGCACTCATTTCCATACTCACACACAGCACCCGTGTACACACATTCACACCCATACACGTACTCACCTACACACCCGCCTGTGCGCACACGCACACAGACTGGTACACACACGGACACACTCGTGTACACGCACTCACACCCGTATGTGCACAGCACACATCCTCGTGTACACACACCCCCGTGTACATGCACTCACCTCCACACATATCCGTCCATACGCACACACACACAACATACTTACCCACACACACCTGCACACATGCGCTGTGTGTGACACCTCTTCCGGCTGCTGCCCCTCTCCCTGGTGTCCGTGCCGGGGTGGGCAGCCGGGTACCCAGGAGCAGGAAGGGGCCTCGAACTGGCTTTGGAAGTGGCAGGACAGAGTCAGGTCTGCAGTGGCCACGGCCGGCTGGACACTGGCTGGACGGTGACCTGGGCCTGGAGGTTGGTGGCCAGTTCCGGCCCTGCTACGAGCGGGGTGAAGCGTCCCTGCGGGGCCCAGGCCCCCAGGGCTAAGTTTAGCCGGCAGAGACGAGAGCAGCAGCGTCGTCCTGGAGGCAGGGGCTATTTTCCGTCACACTGAGTCACTGTCATTGCGGGACCAAGCGTCACACACTCGCCGCCTTCCTGCCACGTCCCCTCCCGCCCCCCACTGAGCCTGGTTCTGTCTCTCGGAGCAATGAGCTGCTGCAGCCTGGCCCACCCCTCTCCAGAGGGTGTGCGGGGTGGCAGCCCCTCGAAGCGAGGCTGCTGGAACCTTCTGGTTGGAATTGTCCCCCCCTGAAATCTATTTGACAGCCAGGCTCATGGCTAGAGGTTCGGAACTTGCAGGACAGGATAATCTAAACATTGGAAGGGTGACTGGTTCTGGGGCCGGAGCGATAGCCCAGCGGGAAGGGCTTTAGCCTGGCACGCGGCGGACCCAGGTTCAATCCCTGGCATCCCCTAGGGTTCCCCGAGCACCACCAGGAGTGATTCCTGAGTGCAGAGCGGGAGTCTACCCTGAGCATCGCCAGGTGGGACCCAAAAAGCAATCAAGCAATCAATCAATCAATAAAGAGTGATGAACCAGGGACCTGGGCAGTAGGTCAGCAGGTAGGGCGTTAAATAAATAAAATAACAAATAAATAAAAAACACAAGCAGTAGCACAGCGGGAAGGGCGTTAGCCTGGCATGTGGCCGACCCGGGTTTGATCCCCGGCATCCCTTAGGGTCCCCCGAGCCCCACCAGGAGTGATCCCTGAGTGCAGAGCCAGGAGTCAGCCCTGAGCATCGCCGGGTGGGACCCAAAAAGCAAAAAAAAAAAGTAACTTGTTCTTTCAGTGCCATCTATTACAGGGGCAACTGTTACTCTCTGGCAGGGACCCCCTGAACCCACTGGGTTCCCGGCATGGGTCAGTACTATGCGTTGGCCATCAGCCAGTGTTTCCGAGTTTCTCTGTCCTGCCACCCACTGCCTTTTATTTTGAGGCAGGGACCACACCCGGCGATGCTCAGGGCTGACTCCTGGCTCTGAGCTCAGGAATCACTTCTGGTGGGGCTCGGGGAACCCTGGGGGATGCCAGGGATCGAACCCGGGTCAGCCGCATGCAAGGCCAATGTCCTATCTGTTGTGGTATTGCCCAGGCCCCCAGTTCATCACTATTGATTGATCGATTGCTTGTTGGGTCCCACCCGGCGATGCTCAGGACTGACTCCCGGCTCTGCACTCAGGGATCACTCCTGGCGGTGCTCGGGGGACCCCGGGGGATGCCGGGGATCGAACCCGGGTTGGCCTCATGCAAGGCAAACACTCTATCCGCTGTGCTATCGCTCCAACCCCGACGTCTTCTATTTTGAGACCCAGTGCACACGCTCATGAATCCCTCAGCTCTGTCGCCACCTGGCGTTTCCGGAACATGGGATTTATTCAGGAGCGTTTTCTTGGCGTCCCGCTTCCCTGCGGACCCTGAGAGCTGAGGGTCCCGTTTCCTGCCGGCGAGAGTTTTGGTTCCGCTCACTTAAACGGCCCCTCCCTCCGGGGGAGCACCTGCATGTCATTTAGCTTTCGATTGAGTCCCGGGCTTGGGCAGGTGGCAGGTGGGATGCTGATGGATGTTTCTGCCAGAGTGATGGGGAACTGGACGCGTAATGAAGCCGCTTTGCGAGGTCCATCTGCGCTTCAGGCCCCAGTGGACGGGGCGAGTGGCTGACATCGAACAGATGTTTGTGGATTTGTGGTTTTGTTTTTTTTGCTTTTTGGGTCCCACCCGGCGATGCTCAGGGCTGACTCCCGGCTCTGCACTCAGGAATCGCTCCTGGCGGTGCTCCGGGGACCCTCGGGGATGCCGGGAATCGAACCCGGGTCGGCCGCGTGCCAGACCAATGTCTTCCCTGCTGTGCTATCGCTCTGGCCCCAGATGCGTCTATTTTCATTTAATTTAATTAATTTATTTATTTGCTCTTTGGGCCACACCCAGCGATGCTCAGGGTTCCTCCTGGCTCTGCACTCAGGAATCACCCCTGGCGGTGCTCGGGGGACCCTAGGGGATGCCGGGGATCGAACACGGGTCACATACCAGGCCCCTTCGCACTGTGCTATCGCTCCAGCCAGAACAGATGTTTATTAGACATGACTGCGCCCCTAGCTCACTGATCCAGCTGCAGGGGACCTGTTGTAGGACCCTCCGCCCCCCCAGGGCACAAATCCTTTCTGACTCTCCCACGAGGAAACCCAGAGTCTTCCTCTGGGCCAGGCCCTTTCTCCCGCACCTTCTCCTGGAGTTGAGACTGTCCTAACCAGGAGAGAATTTCCTTGGGTGGAAGGGATCCCGACTTCCACTTTCACCTCCTCTCTGCGTCTCGTTGCCTGGGTTCCAGCCAGCCTGGGGGAGTCCATAAACCATCTCTGTTTGCCATCGAAGGACGTTGTCAGGCCCAGAGGCAGAGCATTGCTAAGGGAGGTTCCGGAAGCCGCTGGAGGGGTGTGGAAGGGACCGGAGCAGTGGTGGACCCGTCTGTTCTGGAAGTGGTTCCAGGGCCGCGGCTCCAGGCTGTGGGGTCCCCAGGAAGGAGGGTCCTGACCACTGGCCTCCCCCTGCCTTCCTGGTCTGCCTGCACAGTGAGCTCACGGCGGCGACCTCGTCTGTCCACGGCTCTGGGGTGGCCGGCTGGACACCGGCTCTGGGCCGCCCAGGTGCCTGGACTCCGCCTTCTTGAGCAATGGGGTGTCTGTGCCCAGGGCCAGTGGCCCAGCTGCAACCACGGTTGGTTGTCGGAGTGGACGTAGTGGGTGCTCCGGGGTCCAGTTCTCTGGAGCCGGAGTGATAGCACAGCGGGGAGGGTGCTTGCCTGGCATGCGGCCGACCCGGGTTCGATCCCGGCATCCCATAGGGTCCCTCGAGCACCACCAGGAGTGACTCCTGAGTGCAGAGCCAGGAGTCAGCCCCGAGCATCGCCAGGTCGGACCCCAAAACCGGCTTCCAAGAACCCAGCACGTTCCTGACTGCTTAGTGGTCCCCGTGGAGGCGGGGAGGTTCCATCCAACCAGACTCGGGCTCGGCCTGGCTCTCACCTGTACAGGCATCCAGAACCTTCTCCCAGGCCGCTCATGCACAGCCCAGCTCCTTGAGATGGTCCATGAGGGCCCCAGGCTGGTTTCCATCCGCGAATATCCATTCTGACGAACGCCCACTGGCTCGGACGTTCCCTGAGGTGGGACAGTTAAAGGGGCCGGAGAGATTGGACGGCAGGAAGGCACTTGGCCTTGCACATGGCCAACCCAGGTTCGAGCCCCCAGCACCAGTTATGAGACCCCTGTAACCAGCACGATCAGGAGTGACCCCTGAGTGCAGAGCCAGAAGTAAGCCCTGAGCATCACTGAGTGTGGCCCCAAACTAAAAACAAGCAAACAAAAACTTGACCTAAGACGAGAAGCCTTCCCTGGTTTGCCGAGAGAACCGGGGGTGGGGTGGAGAGATCCCTGAGCACTGGTCTAGGAGTACCCCTGAGCACTGCTAGGCGAGTCCCTCCCCAAAATTCCAAATTCATCACATAAGTAAAATAATTCCCAAGATAAGCCAGGACTTCCTGGCGTCAGAACCCTGCGGTTCTTCGATTCTCTTGCTGGTTCCCTTAAACCCACTTCAATTTCACATGTCCAGGATTTGCTAATCGGCCCTGGCCCGCCACGGTCTCCGTGACAACAGGCCGTGGCATCTCCCTCGACGTCGGGGGTCTGTGCCCTGTGCCGAGGCCACCCCAGAGGGTCCCGGCTGCCCGCTGTTCCCGTCCCTGCCGGTGAGGCAAGCCCAGACCCTCACCACGACCCCAGTGACCCCCTCCGTGTGGCCGTGTGTTGCAGGAGAAAAGCGCCGGTTCCAACATCAGACTGAAAACAAACAGGGAGATCCCGGGCCTGGTGCACCAGCCTCGAGCAAAGTAAGTCCCTTCTCGTCTCCTCGCCGCGTTGTTAAGCGTCGCGCTCGGGTGCGGGGTGCGTTCCCTCAGCCCCTTGAGTGACCGCCCGCTGCGGTCATTGGGGACAGGTGGGACCCACGACCGACCCCACAAGGTATAGAGCTGCTGATTCAGATCAGAGAGAAGAAGGGCTAGAGACACAGCCCAGCGGGGAGGGCGTTGGCCTTGCACGCGGCCGACCTGGGTTCGATCCCCGGCATCCCATAGGGTCCCCCAAGCACCGCCAGGAGTGATTCCTGAGTGCAGAGCCAGGAGTCAGCCCTGGGCATTGCCGGGTGGAACCCAAGAATAGGAAAGGAGGGAGGGAGGGAGGGAGTTAGGAAGGAGGGAGGGAGGGAGGGAGGGAAGGAAGGAAGAAAAGGAGGAGGAGAAGGGAGGGAATGAGGGAGGGAGGGAGGGAGGGAGGGAGGAAGGAAGGAAGGAAGGAAGGAAGGAAGGAAGGAAGGAAGGAGAAGAAATAGCGCAAGAGTTAAGATGTTGGTGCCGGAGTGAAAGCACAGCGGGGAGGGCGTTGGCCTGGCACGTGGCCGACCCGGGTTCGATCCCCGGCATCCCCTAGGGTCCCCCGAGCACCGCGGCTCTGACCCTGTCTTGTCTTGCAGTATGCACATCTCAGAGAGCCAACAGGAGTTTTTCCGAATGCTGGACGAGAAGATCGAGAAGGTGAGGCTCAGGGTTTGACTCCCATGTGCGGGGGCCGTTTGTGAGGGTGGCAGAGGTCCACGGAAATTCCGTCTCCCTGCTGAGACAAAGAACGTGGCCAGGGTGGGGAACGGGGAGGATGCCCGGGGCAGAGACTGTGGAGGTCCTCGAATCACAGGTGCTACTTGGGGTGGGGATGGCGGTGTGCGAAGTCTGGGGGAGACCGTGAGACCTGCATCCCCCCCCTCCACTCCCCGAGGCCCAGCCCACCCCTCACGGGAGGTGGGCAGCATCCCTCCTGCTTGCTAAATGGCTGCAGGTTTCGTGGCCTGTCGCTAAAATGCCTCCCTCAGATCTGTGGGTCAGAATCGGCTGCTTTATACAGAGGTGGGAAACTGAGGCACGGAGTTTTGGGCATCAGCACCTGGGGTTTGCAGGCCCGGCACATGTGACATTCATTGTCCGCACGGAACTGGGTCTTGGGGGTTCAGTCAGCAGAATGAGACGCTAAATAAATCCGGCAGTGAGGAGGATTTATCGGGCTCGTGTGCCAGGGGGTCTTCAGCGTGCGCTGGGGGCCAGGGGACGAGCCCCAGGGACAACTCTGGCCTAAGCCCTAAGGCTTCTCCTGGGCTTGGGCACCACCAGGTCTGACCCTCCCCCCCCCCCAAGAATAAAGAAACTGAAAGACAAAAAGAAATGGGAACTTCTTCGGAAGAGCAAAGGTCCGAAATTCAGAATAGTTCCACTCAGCCTTGAAACAGTTTCCTCAGGTTTAATTCTTCTGGATTTGAGACCAGAGCGATAGTACAGCAGGGAGGGCGGTGGTCTGGCATGCGGCCGACCCGGGTTCGATCCCCGGTATCCCCTAGGGTCCCCCGAGCACCGCCAGGAGTGAGTCCTGATTGCAGAGCTGGGAGTCAGCCCTGAGTGTCACCGGGTGTGGCCCCCTCCCCCCCCCAAAAAAAAAACCAAAAAAGAAAAATAATAAAAGAGGAAAGAGCAGAGTGAGCCCAGGAGACCCAGCCAGCGTGTGCGCGGGGGGCCGGTGCCCCTGAATGACCGCTCAGTTCCCAGACAGCCCTTCCTTGTCTGCCTTGGGGCCTGGGGTTGGGGCCGCCAAGGGCTGCCCAGTGCCCAACACAAGGACCCTATTGTCGCAGGGGTGCCGCCCGGACCCTCCCCACAAAGCCCCCCATTGCTCTTGGCAGGGGGGTGGTTGCTTCCGCAAGAGGGGCTGGGGGCTCCCCACTTCCTGCTCGTCCCCTGGAGATGAGGCGTGAGACTCAACAGCCTCCTGGCGCCCGTCCCAGACCCAGGGGGGCCCCTGACACTTGGCGCTCGGTGCGACCCGCCCGCCCGGGAGAGGGCACGCGTCGAAGCCAAGAAGGGCCCGAGAGGGAGATTCTGGCCGCCTCTCCCCGCACCTGGAGATTCCCGTCTGCAGAGCCGAGAGCTGGGAGGGACACGGCGGGCCTCCGTGACTCCGGGTTCGCTGAGAGCTAACGGGCCGGTTTTACCTCCCCATTTCCATCCATCTGTTGTTTCTGGACCCTCCCAGACTTCTGAGCCCCGGGACCCCCCCGACCCAGCCCCACTCTAGCTAGGGCAAACTTCATTTACATCTGCCACATTTCACGGCATCACTGCCACACCCAGGTTTTTGACAACTGAGATCGTTTTTTAAATTTTTTTTTTTTTTGGTGTGTGGGGGGTGGTGGTGGTTTGGGTCTCACCTGGCGATGCTCAGGGCTGACTCCCGGCTCTGCACTCAGGAATCATTCGTGGCGGTGCTCAGGGGATCCTAGGGGATGCCAGGGATTGAACCCGGGTTGGCCGTGAGCAAAACAAGCACCTTCCCTACTATCCATCGGTTTGGCCCCCAGGAAACCACTTTTTTTCTTTTTCTTTTTTTTTTTTTTTGCCTTTTGGGTCACACCCGGCAATGCACAGGGCTTCCTCCTGGCTCTGCACTCAGGAGTTACCCCTGGCGGTGCTCAGGGGACCATATGGGATGCTGGGAATTGAACCTGGGTTGGCCGTGTGCAAGGCAAACGCCCTACCTGCTGTGCTATTGGTCCAGCCCCAGGAAACTACTTCTTGAATATTATTGTTTGTTCAGTTGGTGTTTCTTGGTTTTTGTTTTGGTTTCGGGCCACACCTGGCGATGCTCAGGGCTGACTCCCGGCTCTGCGCTCAGGGATCACTCCTGGCGGTGCTTGGAGGACCCTAGGGGATGCCCGGGATCGAACCCGGGTTGGCCGCGTGCCACCCGGACTTGCTGATATTTAACCCAGCCTCATCCGCCGTGGACTGGAGCAAAGACTTTGCAGAGTCTTGCCTTCCCCCTAATCCCGCAAAGTGGGTCTTGTGCGGAGACTCAGGGACCCCTGCTGGGCGGTTCTCCGGATGTTTCTTCCTCCCCCACCCCCCGCAGGGTCGCGATTACTGTTCGGAAGAAGAAGACGTGACATAACGTCCATGCGGCCCCCAACCCTGGAGCGACTGCTGTGTAAATAGGTCACACCCCCGTGGAAACCGTCTCCTGCCAAGGACTAGTGTCTGGTCCGACGACCGTGTCCCTCCACGCCGAAAGACGATGGTCCTGTCGCCCGCGCCCCCTTCGATCACCGTGCTCCCTCTCGCGCCCGCCAGAGGGGCGAGTGAGTGCTCCCGCCACATGGACCGTTCTGGAACTTTTTTGGGTCTCTTCCCGCCCACCCCCTCCGCGTCTGGGGACGGCGGCCAGCGTTCTGGGGCCACCCCCCCCTGGGAAAGAGACTTGTGCATTTTTGTCGAGGTTCTGCGGCCTGTTTCGGAGTGAGTGAGGCCGGGCTGAGCTCTGTGTTCGAATCCTCGACTTCTCCCAACACCCCCGCCCCCCCCCCCCACTGGGGCAAACCGGCCCTCATTTCCTTCAGGGGGGGCGTGATGCTGAGTTTTGGGGGTGGGGTTGACGGCCACAGCCCGGCCGGCGTCGGCCGTGGTGGGAGTCGGGGGCGTCTGTGCCCCCGCTCGCCGGCTGTGCCCGGATGAAGTGTGATTGCAATCACTCCCCGACTTTTTTTCTAAGAAAATAAACATTTTACTGTTTTTATGTAGCTTGGTCTTCTCCTGTTCCTCCAGTTCCTGCTGGACGCTGATACTAGGGCCAGGGGTGGGGTGCAAGGGGCCGGACGCTGGCACTCGGCAGACTTTGGGGGGCTCCTCCCCTCACGGCTGCCCGCTCTGTTGCTGCCAAATTAATTCTGTGTTTCTTCCATTTTCATCTTCTCCTTCCGAGACATTCAGACCCTGGGGTGGCCTGTCCGTCCCTGGCCCCCTGACCTCACCCACTATTTGGGGGCCGGGGGAGGATGACATTTGGGGACCCACTACCACCACCACCAGTGTCTTAGGAGAAAGTGCCAGGAATGCTAGATGTAGGGGAAAATTGCAGAAAAAAATTGAGTTTTATTTTTCCATGCACTGTCGCACTGTCCTCCCGTTGTCCATCGATTTGCTCGAGCGGGCACCAGGCACGTCTCCATGGTGAGACTTGTTGTGACTGTGTTTGGCATCAGAAGATGCCATGGGGAGCTTGCAGGCTCTGCCGTGCGGGTGGGATCCTCTCGGGAGCTTGCCGGGCTCTCCGAGAGGAATGGGGGAATCGAACCCGGGTCGGCTACGTGCAAGGCAAATGCCCTGCCCGCTCTGCTATCACTCCAACTCTTATTTTTCCGTATCCTATCAAAATGTCACAGGTTTACGCAAACCACTGGTTCTATTTCTGATAGCTTTGTCAAGGATTCTCTTGGTTATTTTTTTTTTGGGTGGGGGGGAGGGAAGTGCCCCATGCAGTGACAAGGTAAAAGACCAGCTGAGGTTTTGGGTTTGTTTTTTTGGGTCTCACCTATGGGATGCCAGGATCGAACCCGGGTCGGCTGCATGCCAGGCAAATGCCCTCCCCACTGTGCTATTGCTCCAGCCCCAGGTTTTGGGGTTTTTTTTCCCCTTTTTTTGGGTCCCACCCAGAGATGCTCAGGGCTGACTCCGGGCTCTGCACTCAGGAATCACTCCTGGTGGTGCTCGGGGGACCCTAAGGGAAGCCAGGGGATCGAACCCGGGTCGTCTGTGTGCAAGGCAAACGCCCTTCCTGCTAGACTATGTGTCTAGTCCCGTGACTCTTATTATTATATTATTATTATTATTATTTTGACCTTTTTGGGTCCCCCCCCCCCCGGCGATGCTCAGGGCTGACTCCCGGCTCAGCACTCAGGGATCACTCCTGGCGGTGCTGGGGGGGACCCTAGGGGACGCTGTGGATCGAACCGGGGTTGGCCGCGTGCCAGGCAAACGCCCTCCCTGCTGGGCTGTCGCTCCAGCTCCTGTGTCCACATTCTCCCGGGACCGAGCCTGACCCTGCGTGTTTATTGCATCCACACTGGTCCCCCGTATTGGCCTCTCCGAGGCCCCAACTGCCCACCCTGGGCCCCTGGTGAGCCGCCCTGGGTTGCTGCCTCTCCCAGGAGGCGCCCGGCTGGAAGGAAGCTCAGACCAGGCCTCCCGCGTGCCCAGCGTGTGAAGCCTTCCAGAACCTTCCGGAACTCCCCCTGGGTGACTCTGTAGCACCTGCCGTGCTCAGCGCCTCTGTGGTCACCTGGGCCTGGGGCCCTGCTCACAGAACTGCCCGCCCCTCTGGGGACAGTGTCCTCAGGTCTAGAGGCCATGGGGCCGTGGGGAGAGGCCGCCGCCCCCTACCCTGCAGGCGGGTCCCCACTACTTGCTCTCCTGGCCCCCACGAGGACAGGCCTGGCCGGGGGCCTGTGGGCAGGGCCACGGCAGCCGTGAGTCTGGAGACCCAGCATGTTCCGGATGGTTCTGGGACGGCTTGGATGGTCCTTGAAGTGGGGCTGGGTGGGGCTCGGGGCAGGCGGACAAAAGGGCAGATGGACGGGAAAATGGATGGACAGGCAGGTGGACAGTGGACAGGGAGATGGGTGGACGGACAGATGGACAATGGACGAGCAGATGGGTGGACGGACAGATGAACAGACGGACAATGGATGAGCAGATGGATGGACAGACAGTGGACAGACGGACGATGGACGAGCAGATGGATGGACAGGCGGACAGTGGATGAGCAAATGGATGAATGGACAGACGGACAGTGGACGAGCAGATGGATGGACAGATGGACGGGCACTGAATGAGCAGATGGACAGACGGACAGTGGACAAGCAAATGGATGGACAGATGAACAGACAATGGATGAGCAGATGGATGGACAGACAGTGGACAGACGGACAGTGAACGAGCAGATGGATGGAGAGAACGGACAGACAGTGGACTAGCAGATGGATAGACGGACAGATGGAGAGTGGACAGACGGATGGATGGACACTGCTCAGGAGCTGCCCCCTCCCACCCATTAACCGGAACTGAGTGCTTCCTGATAGAGCTGGAGGCACCGAGTCTCCCTGTGTCGTCCCCGCCCCGCCCCTCTCCCTCTCCTCACCGCTGCTCCTGCAGCTCCTGTGGGAGGCGGCTTGGATGTCTGGGAGCCCGAGAACCTGCTGGAAGCCTGCGCCTCCCCAGCCCAGCCCCCACCCCAGCCCGGAGGGCCCAGGGGCCCCTTCCCGCCTCTTCCCGAGCGCGTGGCCCTTCCCAGAGCTATTTTTAGCCGCGTTGAGCAAGATTTCCAGGCCGGTGAAGGAACTGCGTCTCTGCCAGGACCTCAGGGATAGCGACTCAGGCCCCCTGAGCGCGGGACAGCCGGGATCCAGGCGCCGCCTTCAGGGAAGGTACAGTTCCAGCTGATCTCGCGCCAGCGTTTCTGCTGCAAGCCCGACATGCAGTGACCTTTGACAAGGAAAGACAGGGCGGGGAGACAGCACAGCAGGGAAGATGCTCGCCTGGCGCACGCCAACCTGGGTTTGATTCCCCCGAGCACCGCCAGGAGTGATCCGTGAGCACAGAGCCAGGAGACAACCCTGAGCATCGCCGGGTATGGCCTCCAAAGACAGACACACAACATGTACCTGCATCTAGAATCAACGTGTGCAGATCATACATATGCACAGCACACAGTGACATGGAGAAGGATGGTTCTAGAAACTTCTCCAGTGGGCTCTCCTGCACGGAGCCCCCCCCCCACACACACACCCTCCCCGCACCACCTCGTGCCCAGATAACTGTGGACAGTCTGCGGTCGCCGGGCAGCAGCAGGACAGGTGATTGTGAGGGTCTCTCTGCCCGATTGCAGCTTCCAAGGCCTCCAAACACTTGATGAGGCTGTGCTGCCCCAGGAAATGCGCCGCATACAGTGCTCCCCAGGAAGTCTCCAGTGCTCCTCAGATAGTGCTTCCCAGGGAGTGCTCCCCTCGAAGTGCTCCCCAGACTGCTCCTCAGAAAGTGCTCCCTAGATAGTGCTGCCCCAGGAAAGGACCCGCATAACAGTGCTTTCCAGGAAGTGTTCCAGTGCTCCTCAGGGAGTGCTCCCAGGGAGTGCTCCAGTGTTCCCCAGGAAGTGCTCCCTAGATAGTGCTGCCCCAGGAAATGCCCCACATACAATGCTCTGCAGGAAGTGCTCCCCAGATAGTGCTGCCCCAGGAAATGCCCCACAGTGCTCCATGGGGAGTGCTCCACGTGCAGTGCTCCTCTGCCACAGTCCACTGGGACCTCCCAGGCACTTTCTGCTTGCAGGAGAACCACCAGAACTTGGGTTTTTCCGTTTATTCTTTTTAATTCTTTTTTCCTGTCTTCCTTCTTTCTCTCCTTCCCTCCTCCTCCCTCCCTTCTTCCTTTCCTCCCCCCTCCCCCCCCCACCTTCCTATTTCGTTTTTGCTGCTGGGAGCAGGAGGGTCTGACCTCCCCCCACCCAGGATTCCTGGCCTTGGACATGCTCCCCAGGCTGGGGGAGACGGAGGTGGTGAGGGCAGGGGGGAAGCAGCCTCGAAGCCGGCCGCCCGTTGCCCCCCCCCCCCCCCCCCCCCCCCCGTCTCCCCGCAGACCCCACCCACCCGCCTGGCTGCATGGGAGGGGCTGAATGGTCTATTCAGACTCCAGAACAATCCACAGTGCAGGGGCTGTGGCTGGGCTGAAACGCGGCTTTGTGTGGCCCGTGTGATAATCCCTCCCTGTTCTGCTGAAGTCTGGAGCCCCCAGAGTGTGTGTGTGTGTGGGGGGGGGGGGGGTATTTCCGCCCTTCACACCGTTTTTCCTTCCTTCTTTCAGTTCTTCCCAGAGACTGTGCCCAGAGGTCTGGGTTAGGTCTGGATTATTCTGGAATATTCTTTTCTTGGCGGGATGGGGGAGGGGGGTTTGGGGGAGGTGCTCAGGGCTGACTCCCGGCTCTGCACTCAGGGATCACTCCTGGCAGTGCTCGGGGGGCCCTAGGGGATGCCGGAGATTGAACCCGGGTCGGCCACGTGCCAGGCAAACGCCCTCCCCGCTGGGCTATGGCTCCAGCCCCTCGATTTAAACAATTACATCTAAGAGATGGCAAAGCAGTCCTGTGGAAATTCTAGAGAGTTCATCATTTTAATTTGGTAAGCTATAATATTAATCATATCTCCTAATTAGCACTCATTCTATGGATGCTTTTTTTTTTTTTTTGGCTTTTTGGGTCCCACCCAGCGATGCTCTGGGCTGACTCCCGGCTCTGCACTCAGGAATCGCTCCTGGCGGTGCTCGGGGGACCCTATGGGATGCTGGGGATCGAACCCACATGCAAGGCAAGTGCCCTCCCCGCTGTGCTATCGCTCCAGCCCCACATTCTAGAATCTTAATCTTGTCCTATTGGGTAGAAGCTCATGACTTATCAGGAGTTGGGTAAATAGTCCAGCAGGGAAGGTGTCTAGCTGGCACGCAGCCAACCCGGGTTCGATCCCCAGCATCCCATAGGGTCCCCCGAGCACCACCAGGATCAGAAGTGGTTCCTGAGTGCAGAGCCAGGAGGAACCACTGAGCATCGTGGGGTATGAGGAAGGAAGGAAGGAAGGAAGGAAGGAAGGAAGGAAGGAAGGAAGGGAGGGAGGGAGGGAGGGAGGGAGGGAGGGAGGGAGGGAGGGAGGAGGGAAGGAAGGGCGGGAGGAAGGAAGGGAAGGAAGGGGGAGAGAGAGAGAGAGAGAGAGAGAGAGAGAAGGGTTTTTGTAGGGGAGCCATAGACCAGTGGGGAGGGCGTTTGCCTTGCACACAGCTGACCCGGGTTCGATCCCCAGCATCCCCTAGGGTCCCCCAAGCACCGCTAGGAGTGATTCCTGAGTGCAGAGCCGGGAGTCAGCCCTGAGCATCGCCCGGTGTGGCCAAAAGACACACAACACACACACACACACACACACAAACCCTCAGGCCAGGGGCAGGAGTGATAGCACAGCGGGAAGGGCGTTTGCCTTGCACGCAGTTGACATGGGTTCGAGTCCCGGCATCCCATAGGGTCCCCCCAGCACCACCAGGAGTGATTCCTGAGAGCAGAGCCAGGAGTCATCCCTGAGCACCGCCGGGTGGGACCCAAACAAACACAAGAGTTGGTGTCGGGGTGGCTGGGAGGCTGGGAGGTTGGAAGGTTATAAAGCCCTTGCTGGGTTCCGGGCCGGGCGGGACACAGCCGAGAGGCATGTGGAGTCCAGAGGAGACAGGCCTCAGTGCTCATTTTTCTGAAACCCACTGTGGGGGGGGGGCGGGGGGTGGAGTCGGGGGAAGTGACATGACTTGCCCAAA